>NC_059203.1:32011327-32151327 GCF_020615455.1 Coregonus clupeaformis
GTGTGTGTGTGTGTGTGTGTGTGTGTGAACACACATTCAAGTCTGAATGTGTTGTGCATGGATGGTGCACCCATCTGCCGTGCTTGGCGTTGGGATTGGACTCTGGCATATACCCTGGCTACCATGCTGTGTTGCTGTGGCTATGGCTGTGTGTCTGCCTGGATCTGTCTGTTTCCTCTGTCTGTTGCCTGTGTTTGCGTCTGTAGTCTGTATTCCTGCATGTGTTTGTGTCAGTAGCACTGTCTTTTCTCTCTTTCTCTATAACTGTTGTGTCTCTAACTGGATCTTTACTATGGATCTTTGTCTTTAGGTGTTTATGTTTGTGTCCTTGTCTGTCTGTCTATGTCGGTGTCTGATTCCATGTCTGTGCCTAGGCTGTATCTGTGGATTGCAGTTAGTTCAGGTGGGACATGTTCAGGTTGGAATGGGGACGTGCCATCAGGCAGCCATTGAGATGTGACTAGCAAACGCTAACCGCTAACGGTTCTAAGCCCTAGGGCTGCTGAGTCATCCTGTTGAAAGCCCAACACTAAAAGCCTTCAGACAGTCCCCCTGACATCTGCATGTTCCCAGTTTAGCTGAAGTCACCATCAGTGACCCTCCGCAGCTCTGCTTCAAATACTTCCTTTGATCTGGTTCAGGCACTGTTTCCCTTCGGTGTTGTGGCTGGCTGGCTGGCTGGCTGGATGACTGACTGACTGGCTGGCTGTATAACTGGCTGGCTGGCTGACTGACTGACTGACTGGCTGGATGGCTGGATGACTGGCTGGCTGGCTGGATGACTGGCTGGCTGGCTGGCTGACTGGCTGCCTGACTGGCTGGATGCATGGCTGACTGGATGGCTGCTTGACTGCCTGGCTGACTGACTGGCTAAATGACTGGCTGACTGACTGGCTGGCTGGCTGGCTGGATGACTGGCTGGCTGACTGGCTGAATGGCTGGATGACTGGCTGGCTGGATGAATGACTGGCTGGTTGACCGGCTGGCTGGATGGCTGCTTGACTGCCTGGCTGACTGACTGGCTGGCTGGCTGGCTGGCTGGATGACTGGCTGGCTGACTGGCTGGATGGCAGGATGGCTGGATGACTGGCTGGCTGGCTGACTGGCTGGATGACTGGCTGGCTGGATGACTGGCTGCCTGACTGGCTGGATGACTGGCTGGCTGGCTGGCTGGCTGACTGGCTGGATGCCTGGCTGGCTGGATGCCTGGCTGACTGGATGGCTGGCTGGCTGGCTGACTGAATGGCTGCCTGACTGCCTGGCTGACTGACTGGCTGGATGACTGGCTGGCTGGCTGACTGGCTGCCTGACTGGCTGGCTGACTGGCTGCCTGACTGCCTGGATGACTGGCTGGCTGGCTGACTGGCTGGCTGGCTTGCTGCCTGCCTGGCTGCCTGGCTGACTGTGATTGGCTGGTTGGCTGGCTGGCTGGCTGACTGGCTGGCTGATATGCACGCACACACAAACACACACACACAAGCCAGCTCTCCAACTGCAGCATCAAAACAGGCACTTACAGTAGCATTAACTCTCACTCCTAACTTACTCCTAACTTACCCCAACACTTTCACACGGTTAAAAAGAAATTGTATGACCAATTTCTCACACGACAAGATTGAGAACTCACTCCCTCCCAAAACTCCCTCAAGCTAACACATTCACTCGTCTCACACACTCCAGGCTGGAAGTGCAGGGTGTGTTGCACCTGTTCTCTCCGCTCCAGAGGTCTCTCTCTCCCTCCTCTCTCTCTCTCTCTCTCTCTCTCTCTCTCTCTCTCTCTCTCTCTCTCTCTCTCTCTCTCTCTCTCTCACTTTCTCTCTGTCTCTCTCTCTCTCTCTCTCTCTCTCTCTCTCTGTCTCTCTCTCTCTCTGTATGAAGACTGTCCTTTATCCTTAGAGAGGGAGAGGGAGTGATAGAGACTGAAATAAAGCGAGAGAGGAAAAGAGAGAGCGAGGGAGAGGGAGAGAGAGAAAAAGAAAGTGAGAGAGAAAGAGAGAAAGAGAGAGAGCAGTAGACCGATAGATTAGGCTCTGAGTTGAGTCATCTCTAGTGCCATTGCAAACATTTCCACGACCGGTGAACATTGAGACGGAGAAAAACGACCTGGCAATGAGTGAAAATTAGGATTTTATCGGCCATTTCCTTTCCCTCCGTCGGCACCCAGCCTCCCCTGAATCGCTCAAATGTGTGAAATGTGTCTGTTTTCCTTGCTGGGAGTTAACCAAATGTGTGTGTTCCTCCCGCTCTCTGACAGCTCGATTTATGGCCTCGTGCTGGAACAGAGGCGTATTTAGAGAAATCACTCACTACTGGAACGGCCTCCAGGCTCAAGGTCTATGCCTGTTAGAGGGGGGTTGGAAAAGGGTAGAGGCACTTTACCTACCTGGGAGGTTTGTGTGTGTGTGTGTATGCGTCACACCCTGATCTGTTTCATCTGTCTTGGTGACTATCTCCACCCCCCTACAGGTGTCACCCATCTTCCCCATTATCCCCAGTGTATTTATACCTGTTTGTTCTGTACCTTTTGGACTCTGATCTGGATTACTGACCTCTGCCTGCCCTTGACCTGTCGTTTGCCTGCCCCCTGTTTTTGTAATCAACTTTTGTTACTTCGACACTGTCTGCATCTGGGTCTTCTCCTGAAACGTGATAGTACAAACTGGCCATGACAGACCCAGCAGACTCGGACCAGCTCCGCAACTCCATCTCCTCCCAAAGAGCCAGGAAGGCACAAGGAGTTGCTTCTGGTCTCATGCAAGGGATCCAGACCTTGGCCGAACGCCATGACAGAGCGTTTAACACATTGCTGGAGCAATTCTGTGGGTTGTCTGTTAGGTAGCCTACCACGACGGTAACCTCCCAGCCCCTCAGTAACCCGGCTGTTAGCAGCGCGGTCTCCCCGGCCACCCCGGCCATCCCGGTTTCCCGAGAACCTTGCTTACCTCCCCCAGAACGCTTCGCTGGAGAGTCGGGAACCTGTCTGGCATTTCTCGCTCAGTGTCTGGCATTCCTCCTCCTTCCCCTCGGACCGCTCTAAGATAGCGTACTTCATCACGCTGATGTCCGGGAGGGCTCTCGCCTGAGCTACGGCAGTGTGGGAACAACAGTTGGCGGTATGCTTCAGTCTGGAGGAGTTCATGCAGGAGGTAAAGAAGGTTTTCGATGCTCCATTGTCCGGGAGAGAGATTGACGGAAGTTACTCCAGCTTCGGCAAGAATCCCGCAGTGTGGCAGATTATGCAGTGGATTTCTGCACGTTGGTAGCTGAGTGTGCCTGGAACCCAGAAGCGCTGTTCGACATGTTCCTGCACGGAGTATCAGAGGAAGTAAAGGACGAGCTTGCAGCCCGGGAACTACCGACGGATATCGATTCGCTCATCGCCTTGACTATTCGGATCGATGGGTGACTATGGGAATGAAGGAAGGAGAGGAAGTCCGATTCCACTTATGCCACCAAGGATTCCACCTCGCATACAAGGCATCCCGGAGGTCCTCGACGGCTCCATTGCAGAGAAAACCCGAGGCTACCCAAGTTCCCCCGAGAGTCTCCGAAGTCTGCCAATTCACCTCTTTCCGAGCCGATGCAACTAGGCAGAGCTAGGCTGTCTCCAGCCGAACAGCAATACAGGCTTCACACAAAGAGTTGCCTGTATTGCGGGACTACTGGTAATTTTGTGTCCACCTGTCCACTAAAAGACTAAGCTCACCGGTAGGAGCGAGTACTCTGGTGGGTCATACGGATAACTTTTCCTCTCCCGTTACTCGCGCCCCCTTTCATGCCATCTTGCTGTGGGGGAACCAGTTGAAATCTTTCCAGGCACTGATCGACTCTGGGGCCGATGAGAGCTTTATGGACGCTACCCTGGCGTCCGAGCTGGGCATCCCCACTCAGCCCCTCTCCATTCCCATGGACGTTAGAGCGCTGGAAGGGCGCTCTATAGGCCGGGTAACCCACAATACCACCCCCATCAACCTACGAGTATCAGGGAACCACAGCGAGATGATCCAATTCCTGCTAATTAAGTCTCTTCTGGTTCCCGTGGTATTGGGTTTCTCTTGGCTCCAGCGACACAACCCCTTTATTTACATTTACATTTACGTCATTTAGCAGACGCTCTTATCCAGAGCAACTTACAAATTGGTGCATTCAACTTATGATAGTAAGTGGGACAACCACTTTTTTTATTTTATTTTTTTATCATGGGCTGGAGCCTGTTCTGCCACGCTCATTGCCTGAAGTCAGCGCAACCTGCCCCGGGACATCTTCCTTGGGGCTCGGAAGTTGCCTCGGACCACTTGCCATTCCTGCGGATTACCAGGACCTCTGGGAGGTGTTCAGTAAGGCCCGGGCCACTTCGCTTCTGCCGCACCAACCCTACGACTGTGGAATCAACCTTCTCCCAGGCACCAATACGCCCCGGTGACAACTGTGCTCGCTGTCGGGTCCGGAGACCAAGGCTATGGAGACCTACATTGAGGACTCCCTAGCTGCTGGGTTCATCCGTCCTTCTGCCTCCCCTGCCGGCGCAGGGTTCTTCTTTGTGGAGAAGAATGACAAAACTCTATGCCCATGCATAAACTACCGGGGCCTCAACAACATCACGGTGAAGAACCGCTACCCGCTACCACTCATCTCCTCGGCCCTCGAGCCACTCCAGGGGGCCATCGTGTTCTCCAAGCTGGACCTACGGAAAGCCTACCACCTGGTGCGGATTCGGGAGGGGGAAAAGTGGAAGACTGCCTTCAACATGGCCAGCGGTCACTACGAGTACCTGGTCATGCCATTTGGCCTTACCAATGCTCCAGCTGTGTTCCAGGCCCTGGTTAATGATGTTATCCACGACATGTTGAACCGGTTCGTCTTCGTCTACCTCGACAACATCCTCGTCTTCTCCCGCTCCACCCAAGAACACGTGCTCCATGTCTGACAGGTCCTCCAACGCCTCCTGGAGAACCAGCTCCACCATCCCCTTCCTGGGCTACATCATCGCTGCAGGGAGTGTACAGATGGATCCTGGGAAGGTGAGAGCGGTGGTGGATAGGCCCCAGCCTACGTCCAGAGTGCAGCTGCAATGATTCGCCAACTTTTATCGCTGCCTTATCCAGGGTTACAGCACCCTGGCTTCCCCCCTGTCTGCACTCACCTCTCCCATGGTTCCGTTAACATGGTCCCCAGCTGCTGACCGGGCGTTCCAGGACCTCAAACACCATTTCACCACAGCTCCCATCTTGGTTCATCCTGACCCGTCCTGCCAGTTTGTGGTGGAGGCTGATGCTTCGGATGTCGGAGTGGGAGCGGTCCTATCCCAACGTTCGACCCTGGATTTGAAGTTACATCCCTGCGCCTTCTTCTCCCATCACCTCAACACCACGGAGAGGAATTACGATGTGGGGAATCGTGAGCTTCTCACGGTGAAGATGGCGTTGGAGAAGTGGAGGCACTGGCTGGAGGGGGTGGAACTGTTCATTGTGTGGACAGACCACAAGAACTTGGAATATCTCGCACCGCCAAGCGTCTCAATTACAGGCAAGCTAGGTGGGCCCTGCTTTTCACCTGGTTCAACTTCTCCCGACTGGGATCCAAGAATGTCAAGCCAGATGTACTGTCATGCCGCTATAGCCCCAGATAACCGGATGTTTGTTCCTGACGCTGTCCACTCCTCGGTGTGGGCCCACTCCTCCAGGCTTGCCTGCCGACTGGTCTCCTCCAACCTCTGCCTGTTCCTCACCATCCCTGGTCTCACAAATCCCTGGACTTTGTCACGGGTCTTCACCCATCTGATGGCAACTCCGCCATCCTGACAGTTGTGGACTGGTTTTCCAAAGCCGCCCACTTCATTCCTCTCCCCAAGCTACCCTCCGCCAAAGAGACAGCCCAGCTCATGGTGCGGCACGTTTTCCGGATCCATGGACTCCCAGTGGACATGGTCTCCGACCGGGGTCCTCAGTTCTCGTTCCGGTTCTGGAAGGCGTTCTGCACCCTCAGTCCAACAGCCAGTTGGAGCGAGCAAACCAAGACCTGGAGACAACACTGCGCTGCCTGGTCTCAGCCAACCCCACCACCTGGAGCCAGCAACTAGTGTGAGTCGAATACTCCCGCAAAACCCTTCCCTGCTCTGCCACGGGTCTTTTGCCCTTTGAGTGTTCCCTGGGTTATCAGCCCCTGCTCTTCCCGGAGCAAGAGGAAGAGGTCAGCATACCCTCGGCCCAGATGTTTGTCTGCCGCTGTTGTCGTACCTGGAGGAGAGCCCGGTCGGCTCTTCTCAAGACCACCTCCAGGTATCAACGACAAGCGGACCGCCACCGGACCCCGGCTCCCCAGTATCGTCTCGGGCAGAAGGTATGGCTGTCCACCCGAGATCTGCCCTTCCGGGTGGAGTCCCGCAAACTTTTCCCCCGGTTTATCGGCCCTTTCCCCATCTCCAAGATCATTAGCCCCTCTTCTGTTCGTCTTCTGTTGCCTCGTACCCTCTGTATACATCCCACTTTTCATGTGTCTAGGATCAAACCTATGTCTCACAGCCCTTTGTCTCCTGTTTCCAGGCCCACCCCTGTCCCCCGTCTCATCGCCGGCCAACCGGCGTACACGGTGAGGCGTCTCCTGAAGGTTTGACCTAGGGGCAGGGGATTCCAGTACCTGGCTGACTGGGAGGGTTATGGCCTGGAGGAGAGGTGCTGGGTTCCCAGTAGGGGCATCCTGGACCCAGGCCTCATCGCTGAGTTTTAACGCCGGCACCCCGGTCAATTCGGTACAGTGGCTTGCGAAAGTATTCACCCCCATTGGCATTTTTCCTATGTTGTTGCCTTACAACCTGGAATTAAAATGGTTGGGGGGGTTTGTATCGTTTGATTTACACAACATGCCTACCACTTTGAAGATGCAAAATATTTTTTGGGGTGAAACAAACAAGAACTAAGACAAAAAAATAGAAAACTTGAGCGTGCATAAATATTCACCCCCCAAAGTCAATACTTTGTAGATCCACCTTTTGCAGCAATTACAGCTGCAAGTCTCTTGGGGTATGTCTCTATAAGCTTGGCACATCTTGCCACTGGGATTTTTTACATTCTTCAAGGCAAAACTGCTCCAGCTCCTTCAAGTTGGATGAGTTCCGCTGGAGTACAGCAATCTTTAAGTCATACCACATATTCTCAATTGGATTGAGGTCTGGGCTTTGACTAGGCCATTCCAAGACATTTAAATGTTTCCCCTTAAACCACTTGAGTGTTGCTTTAGCAGTATGCTTAGGGTCATTGTCCTGCTGGAAGGTGAACCTCCGTCCCAGTCTCAAATCTCTAGAAGACTGAAACAGGTTTCCCTCAAGAATTTCCCTGTATTTAGCGCCATCCATCATTCCTTCAATTGTGACCAGTTTCCCAGTCCCTGCCGATGAAAAATATTTGGATGGTGTTCTCGGGGTGATGAGAGGTGTTGGGTGTGCGCCAAACATAGCGTTTTCCTTGATGGCCAAAAAGCTAGATTTTAGTCTCATCTGACCAGAGTACCTTCTTCCATATGTTTGGGTAGTCTCCCACATGCCTTTTGGCGAACACCGAACGTGTTTGCTTATTTTTTTCTGTAAGCAATGGCTTTTTTCTGGCCACTCTTCCGTAAAGCCCTGCTCTGTGGAGTGTACGGCTTAAAGTGGTCCTATGGACAGATACTCCAATCTCCGCTGTGGAGCTTTGCAGCTCCTTCAGGGTTATCTTTGGTCTCTTTGTTGCCTCTCTGATTAATGCCCTCGTTGCCTGGTCTGTGAGTTTTGGTGGGCGGCCCTCTCTTGGCAGGTTTGTTGTGGTGCCATATTCTTTACATTTTTTAATAATAGATTTAATGGTGCTCCGTGGGATGTTCAAAGTTTCTGATATTTTATTTATAACCCAACCCTGATCTGTACTTCTCCACAACTTTGTCCCTGACCTGTTTGGAGAGCTCCTTGGTCTTCATGGTGCCGCTTGCTTGGTGGTGCCCCTTGCTTAGTGGTGTTGCAGACTCTGGGGCCTTTCAGAACACTTAGATTGCACACAGGTGGACTTTATTTAACTATGTATGTGACTTCTGAAGGTAATTGGTTGCACCAGATCTTATTTAGGGGCTTCATGGCAAAGGGGGTGAATACATATGCATGCACCACTTTTCCAATATTTATTTTTTAGAATTTTTTGAAACAAGTTATGTTTTTCATTTCACTTCACCAATTTGGACTATTTTGTGTATGTCCATTACATGAAATCCAAATAAAAATCCATTTAAATTACAGGTTGTAATGCAAGAAAATAGGAAAAACAGCAAGAGGGATGAATACTTTTACAAGGCACTGTATGCGCCCAGGTAGGACCCCAGGTGGCGCCCCTAGAGGAGGGGTACTGTCACATCCTTATCACCTGTCTTTGTGATTGTCTCCACCCCCCTCCAGGTGTCGCCCATCTTCCCCATTATCTCCAGTGTATTTATACCTGTGTTCTCTGTTTGTCTGTTGCCAGTTCGTTTTGTTTCATCAAGCCTACCAGCAGTTTTCCCCTTGCTCCTGTCTTTCTAAAGTTCCTGTTTTCTAGTTTTCCCAGTTTTGACCATTCTGCCTGCCCTGACTCTGACCCTGCCTGCCGTTCTGTACCTTGTCTCACCGCCCTGGATTATTGACCTCTGCCTGCCCTTACCCTGAGACTGCCTGCCGTTCTGTACCTTTTGGACTCTGATCTGGATCACTGACCTCTGCCTGCCCTTGACCTGTCGTTTGCCTGCCCCCTGTTTTTGTAATAAACTTTTGTTACTTCGACACTGTCTGCATCTGGGTCTTCTCCTGAAACGTGATAGTGTGTGTGTGTGTGTGTGTGTATGTTTTGACCGTGTGTGTGTTTAAAAGGACACTTATCTCATCCACAGATATAATTACAATTCCCCAGAGTTAAGGTGAGGTATCCAGGTCTCCCTTCCCTTCTCACACCCCCTATCCTACCCTCATCCCATCAAGGAATGCTGATCCGACGTTCCCCTCTCGGGTAGTCATTAAGGGATTAACTAATTCCCACATTCCGGAGTGTCGGAGCTCCATGGACGAGCACCAGGTAAGCAGATTGTCGACACTTTACTTCCCCACACACGGCTCACTCTGGCTGGGGTAATCAGGCCCCAACACCCCTCTCTCCAGCCTGGAGCTACACCACAGGGGAAATCACACACACTTCTCCTCACTTCATTTCAAATTAATTATCCAAACTCACCACTGTGCCAAAAAGGTAGCCAGGCTATCATTTGGATTCAGGGTGGAAGAGTATTGTAAGGGGTGTTTAACTTCAGACCCAGGTTAGTCATATTTATTTTATTTTTATTTTAATAAGTATTTTACTCAATATCACAACTAGTATTAGCTACAGTAGTGGTGTGGTGTTACGGGCGTCTATAAAAATGAGATCCTACTCCAGAGCTCTGCTAGTGAAGAACCATGTCCTCGGGGGGAACTGAATGTGATGGGACTGAAACATCATCACTTCCCATTTCTAAAGCACCCTGCGGTCTTCACCAATAACACAGTCTTCTGACTCCCACTTCTCCAGGGAAGGATAATGGTGTGGCGCAGAATGTTTTCTCATGAAGAGCACATATAGGATGTTTAATGCTACACAACACTCAGACGCCTGCGTTGCATTCAGGAGGGTGCAATGTTCTGAGAGTGGCAGATAGAGATGCTCTTGTAATGCTGACTTGATTTCCTATTCTACCAGACAGAGAGGTATATATGTTCTAGATCATACAATGTCCTGTAATGTTGCGCTCCACTGAACGCCACTCTGTTCATGACAGTTTTTTTTGGCCAACCAAAGAAATGTAGGCGTTAGACGTTATCCTTGATAATAGCGAAGTAACAAAGCACAAACCGATCCTAGTCATCATTATACAGAGTGTTTGACAAGGGGGGTTATGGGATATGTAATCCACCACCTTTCCTGTTTTTAAAACATCTTCAGTTCAGATATCTTGAACGCAGCCCCAAGCTATAAATATCTGTGCAACTTTACAGTCACAACACTTCTACTTCTAGTTACAAGTTTGTATTTTCACAGAGATGTGCTAGCCTGTTGCGGGCAGCCTCAGTTGGGCATTTATCTAACGTAACAAGATTAAAACGACGTTCCCTCCCTCTCGGTCTTCACGGTTGGAGTTAGCGACATCCATTTGGGGTCAGCTCTGCCCTCCAGCTCTATATTTACCCACAATACTGTTGGCTTTTGTTTGTTCAAATGTCGCCCGTCTGTGGAATGTGGGCTGATCATAACTGATGGTGTTTTTCCTCTCCTTCTTTTTCTCTCTCCATCTCTTCTATTCTCAATTTCTCTCTTTTTCTATCTTTCTATCCTGCTCTCTCTCTGTCTCTGTCTTTCTTTCTCCATTACATCTATCCTCTCTCTTACTTTTTCTCTGTCCTCTTTTTTCTATCTCTCTCTCTCTCTCTCTCTCTCTCTCTCTCTCTCTCTCTCTCTCTCTCTCTCTCTCTCTCTCTCTTCTTTCTTTCTTTCTTTCTCTCTGTTTCTCTTCTCTGCTGGCTCTCAAGGTTACACTTTCCCCATCCCCGTCATAGCAACTTAATTTATGCAGTGTTATGGCCCCTGTTAACTGCAAATGTCCTTGAGTGACGGCTTGAAAGTGGAGAAAATGCCACCTAGATTGTATTTTATGATAGTGCAGGGGAGACAGAGGCAATTTTGCTTGGAATTATTCACAGATTATTGCCGTAGTGGCCGTAACAATAGACTCAGTTCAGTGTGTGTGTGTCTTCTGCTCCACCGTGCTTCCGTTCTGATCTTGACAAGGCCCCACATCCAGCCCAGCTCAGGGCCTGTTTACTGCAGCACTCCATACAGGAAGGGCAGCTCTGTCAGAGGACTTTAGAGCCAGACGGTACCGGCTATATCCCAATAGTTATTTCACTTTAATCCTTTACTTGTCTCCTTTCCCTCTAATAGGACCTTAAAGTACGACCATCTGACTCAAGATGGATGAATGTGATAAGCTGGAAACCTATACATGTGCTTTGTCATCCAAATCATTACAATGATCACAATGTATTAGCATGTAGGTAATAATTCATCACGGAAGCAGATTCACATTTCCTTGATCAAAGTCCAAGAGTTCAAATGTCCAGATGTGCTTAGCGTGATAGCGGTGCTGTTGTAATGATGCTGGCCTTGGATCAGTTTTAGCTTGGCAGACATCAAATCAAAGTGTATTGGTCACAGATGTTAAAGCGGGTGCAGCGAAATGCTTGTCTTACTAGCTACAAACTGTGAAGTAAAATGTCAAACAAGTACACAAATAATCGAAACTAAAACAAGAAATCAAGAAATGATTTAACAACCAAAATAACACTGTATCAGTAATCCAAATGCAATCTATGCTTATATTATACACTGAAAAGCCTAATTCACATTCACTGGCTCGTGTTAAAACAGGTCTAAGAGCAGAGCTACAGCTTCTACATGCCATCGCTTTTATAGCATAATGTTGCTGACATCAGCCCAATAATGTACTTCCTTTCTCCACACCCCCACACCCTTATGTCAGTTTATGTGACATCACTACAATGGTTCAATGTCACTATTTTGACATATTGTAATGAGACTGTACTGCATAGACAGACGGTCTGTTTTCTCCCTTGTTGAATTGGATTGTGTTTCAAAGCACTGAGGGGGCTTCGAATAAGCACGGACAGCAATTCTCTGCAGCTGGTTTGACACTGAAGCTAGAGAACATATTAAACAGTGTGAGGTGGACTGGGGAGCGAGGAAGCTTGTTATTTTCGTACTCGCTTTCTTTTTACCCCACCAGAGATGCAGTGAATTTACCAGTAGACTGTGGTACGCTATCTCAAAGGACACACGCTGAGTCAAATGATTCAACCTTTTCCTCTGAACTATTTCCAGTTTCATTAGAAAAAATAGAAAAATGCCGGAAAGCTTTGGGCTCGGTAGAGATTATGTAGACTGTTTTTGTTGGTGTTGTTGTTTTCTTACAGTAAGTCAGTGTTCAGGGATTTTAGTGTCTGTTAATCTCAAATGAACCATGTGGAGCACACTGTCTGCAGTACCTTGTTAGGCTGAAGGATAGGTGTGCCTTCTCAGCATATTTAGCCTGTGCTTAAACATTCATACACGTGCGCACACATACACACACACATACACAAATACATATACACACACACACATACAGTACATCTGTACAATGAGTGCCTTGCTTTGTCATTCAGTCATTCCGTAGGCCTTCGTACTCAGACCAACCTACAAGTCAATAGCCACCATTCACTGCATTGTGTAGTCAGTTAGTAGACTTTGTCAGCACAAACTGGCCTTTTTCTGTCAAGTGGTACAGTAGCAACCTACAGTACGAATACTGTACATTTAACCTGAAAGTATTTGAACATATTTTAAAAAGAGAAATGGAGGAAAATTGAGAAAGGAAGGAAGACAAAAGTGATCAAGCGACATTGAATGAGTGTGTCAGCGAGCAAGGCCTGCATTTGTTTGTCTCTGTAAGAAAGAGAATGGGAAAAAGAGAGAGAGTGTCACGTTCGTTGAAGGACGGGTCAGACCAAGGCGCAGCGTGATATACGTACATGTTTATTGAACCAAATAAACACACGACAAAACAAGAAACGAAACGAAACGTGAAGTGAAGTGAAGTGAAGTCCAAGGTAGCACACACACACAACATACCTTACCAGGAACAAGATCCCACAACCCACTAGTGCCAATAGGCTGCCTAAGTATGATCCCCAATCAGAGACAACGAGCGACAGCTGCCTCTGATTGGGAACCACACCGGCCAACATAGAACTACACATACTAGAATAACACCCATAGAATATACACACACAGAATATACACACCCTGACTCAACATATACAAGTCCCCTGAGTCAGGGCGTGACAGAGAGATGTAGAGAGGTACTTTGAAATGGCACCGAAGAAGATGGCAGCCGTTTTACAGCCCTCTAACCAATTGAACTATTATGTGTGTTTTTTCGTGTTATTTGTAATTTATTCTGTACATAATGTTTCTGCCACCGTCTCTTATGACCAAAAATAGTTTCTGGATATCAGGACAGCGATTACTCACCTCATATTGGACGAAGATTCTTTCTTCAACGAGTCGGATGCGAAGGATATCTTACAGACACCCGACAAAACCCAAATCCCTGTCATTCGCATGAGAAAGAGATATCGTGGACGTAGGTCGGGGTGCCTTGTAAGGATCCGACAGCGAGCAAGTAAACTGCCTCTTCCATCAATCCTATTAGCCAATGTTCAACCATTTGAAAATAAATTAGACGACCTAAGATTACGGTTATCCTACCAACGGGACATTAAAAACGGTAATATCTTATGTTTCACCGAGTCGTGGCTGAACGACGACATGGATAACATACAGCTGGCGGTACATACGCTACATCGGCAGGATAGAACGGCTGACGCCGGTAAGACAAGGGGTGGCAGTCTGTGTATATTTGTAAACAACAGCTGGTGCATAAAATCTAATACTAAGGAAGCCTCGAGGTTTTGCTCGCCTGAGGTAGAGTATCTCATGATACGCTGTAGACCACACTATTTACCAAGATAGTTTTCATCTATATTTTTTGTAGCTGTCTATTTACCACCACAAACCGATGCAGGCACTACGATTGTACTCAATGAGCTGTATAAGGCCATGAGTAAACAGGAAAACGCTCATCCAGAGGCAGCGCTCCTAGTGGCCGAGGACTTAAATGCAGGGAAACTTAAATCCATTCCACCTCATTTCTACCAGCATGTTAAATGTGCAACCAGAGGGAAAAGAACTCTAGACCACCTTTACTCCACACACAGAGACAAAGCTCTCCCTCACCCTCCATTTGGCAAATCTGACCATAACTCTATCCTCCTGATTCCTGCTTATAAGCAAAAACTAAAGTAGGAAGCACCAGTGACTCGGTTAATAAGGAAGTGGTCAGATGACGCAGATGCTAAGCTACAGGACTGTTTTGCTAGCACAGACTGGAATATGTTCCGGGATTCTTCGATTCTTCTAATAGCATTGAGGAGTACACCACATCAGTCACTGGCTTCATCAATAAGTGCATTGATGACGTCGTCCCCACAGTGACCCTACGTACATACCCCAACCAGAAGCCATGGATTACAGGCAACATCCTCACTGAGCTAAAGGGTAGAGCTGCCGCTTTCAAGGAGCGGGACTCTAACCCGGACGCTTATAAGAAATCCCGCTATGCCCTTTGATGAACCATCAAACAGGCAGAGTCAATACAGGACTAAGATTGAATCGTACTACACCAGCTCTGACGCTCGTCGGATGTGGCAGGGCTTGAAAACTATTACACACTACAAAGGGAAGCACAGCCGCAAGCTGCCCAGTGACAAAAGCCTGCCAGACGAGCTAAATCACTTCTATGCTCGCTTCGAGGAAAGCAACACTGAAGCATGCATGAGAGCATCAGCTGTTCCGGATGACTATGTGATCAAGCTCTCCGTATCCGATGTGAGTAAGATTTTTAAGCAGGTCAACATTCATAAGGCCGCAGGGCCAGATAGATTACCAGGACGTGTACTCCGAGCATGCGCTGACAAACTGGCAAGTGTCTTCACTGACATTTTCAGCATGTCCCTGACTGAGTCTGTAATACCAACATGTTTCAAACATTCCACCATAGTCCCTGTGCCCAAGAACACTAAGATAACGTGCCTAAATGACTACCAACCCGTAGCACTCATGTCTGTAGCCATGAAGTGCTTTGAAAGGCTGGTCATGGCTCACATCAACACCATTATCCCAGAAACCCTAGACCCACTCCAATTTGCATACCGCCCCAACAGATCCACAGATGATGCAATCTCTATTGCACTCCACACTGCCCTTTCCCACCTGGACAAGAGGAACATCTACGGGAGAATGCTGTTCATTGACTACAGCTCAGCGTTCAACACCATAGTGCCCTCAAAGCTCATCACTAAGCTAAGGACCCTGGGACTAAACACCTCCCTCTGCAACTGGATCCTGGACTTCCTGACGGGCCACCCCCAGGTGGTAAGGGTAGGTAACAACACATCTGCCACGCTGATCCTCAACACGGGGGCCCCTCAGGGGTGAGTGCTCAGTCCCCTCCTGTACTCCCTGTTCACCCATGACTGCATGGCCAGGCACGACTCCAACACCATCAAGAGGGCATGACAAAGCCTATTCCCCCTCAGGAGATATTTGGCATGGGTCCTCAGATCACTGACCACTGCTCGGCCTCCGACCGCAAGGCACTACAGAGGATTCAATGTGCCTGATTGTAGGATTCAGTGTGCCTGATTGTAGAATTCAGTGTGCCTGATTGTAGGATTCAGTGTGCCTGATTGTAGGATTCAGTGTGCCTGATTGTAGGATTCACTGTGCCTGATTGTAGGATTCAGTGTGCCTGATTGTAGGATTCAGTGTGCCTGATTGTAGGATTCAATGTGCCTGAATTGGTTGTAGGTAAATGCTGATAGAACAATGTTTGAGAACATCTCCTGTCAACAAGTTATTATTACTCATCCACACAGACAAGCAGGGCTCTCACTCAGTCTATAGATGGTATCCTCAGCTATCTTCAGCTGTTCAATCATTCAGCTGTAAGAAGAGAAGTCAGTATAATTACTGTGTGTGGGTGACAGGGTCCTCTCCTATTGGACAAGATGGTACAAGGCTTACAGTAGCAACGGCTATCAAAATTGTTAGACGTTTTTTTTTATTATTCTAATAAATACGACAGTTGGACAATGGATGAAGATACTCCAAACTCTTTGAATTTTTTTAATCCATCAGGTATTGGATGAATTATAGCCAGGGGTGCACATAACTGGTACGCAGGTACGCAAGTGCGACAAAAATCAGGAATGCGTAATGCCACTTGTGTTACTATGCGCCTTTGCGTACTTGACCGATCTTCTCATCTAACCTTACACATGACATGTTGCTTGTCAACTACTGTCAGGGATGTCGAAAAAGCAACAGACATTAAGCAGCTTCTTTGGCGTTTCGCCACCTACAAAGAAACGCCAACTGGAGCCAGAGCCGAAGAAAATACTTTTTTCTGAGAAGTGGCTCCAAGATGTGCAGTGGCTTGAAGCTAACGATGAGCGCACTGAAATGTGGTGCAAGATTTGCCGCTCAAATCCACATCTAGCAGACAAAACAGGTGCATTTTATAAAGGCTCAAAGAATTTCAACCATCCTTTATTTGACAAACATGAAAAGAGCAAGGAGCACACGAATGTGGCGCAAGCCATTGCTAAACAAGCAGGCCGAGAAGAAATGTCCAGTCGCCCACTTGCCAGATGGCGAGACAAGCTGAATGAAGAACAGCGGCAAGCTCTGTTTAATATTTTTCTCCTCGCCTTCCTTAAAGCTAAACACGCACGTCCCATGTCTTCCTATTCTGAGGATGTTCCTTTACTGAAGCGGCTAGGAGTAAATGTCGGAGGTGCATATCATTCACGTGAAGGGGGCACACGGATCATGCAGAGCATCGCTCACACCATCAGCGGGGAGTTACGAGCCAAGTTGCAGTCTGCTGAATTTTGGGGGCTGCTTTTTGATGGATCTGAGGACATCACAAAAACTGAGCAGGAAATCGTTTACATTGTGTCTGTGTCCAGCAACGGAGAGTTTACCTCAGACTTTATTGGACTGATTGAATTGGGTGCTGACCGAACCGCACAGGCCATAACAGACGGACTTGTGAGACTTTTCCAGGACACAGGCTTGGATGACTGGACAACAAAGTTGGTCGCTGTGTGCACAGACGGGGCTGCTGTCAACGTAGGTATCTACAACGGCGTTGTGCCAAAACTCCGGCAACTTGCTGCGGTTGGAGACTCCCTTGTGCACATTCTGTGCACCGCACACACACTGGACAATTGCGCGAAATCAGCTAATCGCAACGTTCCTTACTGTGAGACATTTAATCGCTCTGTGGTCAAGCTGCTGCAGTTTTATTTACAAAAAGGTGGAGAAAAAAAACTGCTGCACTGAATAAGCTATGTGAAGAAAATGGGATCTCCTTTGTGAAACTGGGTAAGTTTCATAATATCAGATGGTCTGCATGGAGGCATGAAACACTGTTAAAAATATCAAGACTATTGCCAGCCATTAAAATGCAACTGGTTACGAGTGATAACAGTGACTTGCAGCATATCTGCACAGAGCGTTTTCTGTGTTTTCTGTCAAACATGCTTGACATTTGCAACATTTTGAAGACCACATCCATTAGGTTTCAGAAGGAAAAGCTGACCATTGGAGAATGTAAGGATGAACTCATGGTGGCCATTGGACAGTTCACACTTCTGCTTGATGGTGAAAGCTACAGAGCACACACTGTTTCCAATGCTGATGCTGACAGAGACAAGACACACTTACTCAGGGGGTTAATTGAAGAGTTTGAAATCAGATATGACTCCCTCAAGTCATGTGATCATTTCTTAGTATTTGATCCTTCAACATGGCCTCAGGAAATGCAAGACCTCCACAGTTTTGGAAACACAACAGTTTGCAGCATTCTCAAGAAATATGAGGCCACCTTGCAACTTGACAAAGATACCACTGTGACAGAATGGATGCGCTTAAAGCAGGCAGGAAAACGCCTGGGAGCCTCTACTGTGTATGACTTGGTCCAAATAGTAAATACAAGTAACCCAGATGCTTACTCCAACATCAACAAGGTGGTTAAGCTGTCTCTTACACTGCCTTTAAGCAGTGCAGCTTGTGAGAGGGGATTCTCACATCTCAACATAATAAAAACCAAGTACAAATCTCGTCTGTCACATGCTCGTCTCTCAGCCCTGATGCACATTCACCTGTCAAAGCAGACCACAGAGATATTTGACCCAAAGCCTGCTGTTGACCTGTGGATGGAGACAGCTAATCGGAGGCTCAACCAAGGACAGGGAGGTGCATCTGCAGCATCTTCATCATCTACCATGCAGGAAGCTGAAGCAGAGGACAGTGGGGGCGACACTGAAGAGGACAGTGGTGGCGGCACTGAGGAGGACAGTGGTGGCGGCACTGAGGAGGACAGTGAGGAAGACTGCACTTATTAAGACCACGCTACATATGGGGTGAGTACCAGACACCATCTGCTGGTACTCACCTGAGTAACTCACTGAAAATGTTATGTGCACCCCTGATTATAGCACATAAAACATTTTACTGGCACGGACAAATAATGAATGGAGTTCAGGGATTTTGGTGTAAATTCAGGTTAAACGTATTATCAAATGTCCCTGTTTTTTCTTAGAATGCACTCATATATACATTTTGTAATGGTATCAGGTATTTATTTTATATTTTGTGTTAAAATAAAGAAAATTATATGTGCCTAATTTGCATAAATAAACTGGGTATTTGCATATATGAAAACATTAACATAAAGGGACTGCAACCACAAAAACTTCCTCTGTCTAGGCCTACCTGCACTCACTTGGGCTGTCTAGATTGCCTAATTAATTACTGTTGTTGTCACATTCAGTTGAATAATTCAACAAGTGTGTCAATAGCAGGATACCCTTGGATAAAAAATGAACGTTTGGCTCTAGATTATTTCCTATCTATACATACTTTACATCGTTTGCGAGATCAGACAAAATATCTCTATAAACCGAGTGTTCATTTTTGGAAATTGCTTTTATTTCAGTGCATCTAATTTATAAACATTTCAACTGTATTAAATGATTACTTTTTTCAATTCCACAAAAACTGTACTGATATTCATAGCTGACTTTGAAAAGGCCTTTGATAAAGTCAGACTGGAAATTATATATAAATGGCTGGACTATTTTAATTTTGAAGAATCTCTTATACAATGGGTTAAATGTATGTATAGTAACCCCAGGTGTAAAATAGTAAATAATGGCTACTTCTCCCAAAGTATTAAATTGTCAAGAGGAGTAAAACAATGTTGTCCACTATCAGCATATCTATTCATTATGGCCATCGAAATGTTAGCTATTAAAATCAGATCCAACAATAATATCAAGGGGCTAGAAATCCAGGGCTTAAAAACAAAGGTGTCATTGTACACTGATGATTCATGTTGTTGTTTTTTTAGCAATTTGGATCCCTGCACATCCTCATAGAGGATCTAGATAATTTTTCTAACCTCCCTGGATTAAAACCGAATTATGATAAATGCACCATATTACATATTCGTGTAGTTTACCAATAAAATGGTCAGACGGTGAAGTGGACATACTCTGTATTCATTTCCCGAAAGAAAGAAATTATCTCAATACAATATATTTTTATAGAAATTTAGCCAAATTAAACACGATTTTGTTACCATGGAAAGATCAACACCTGTCTATTTGTGGAAAAATCACCCTGATTATTCTTTTGTCATATCCCAGTTTATTTATTTACTTATGGCCTTGCCTACACTTAACGACATGTTTTTAAAATAATATGAGCAAAAAATATTCCACTTTATTTGGAACGGCAAGCCAGACAAAGTTAAACAAAATGATTAAATATTAAAGCATTGGACCTCTTGCTAAAGGTTTCAGTCATACGAAAACTATACTTAAATCCAAACTGGTTCTCTACCAGATTAGTAAGAATGGCTCACCCGTGTTCAAGAATGGCCTTTTTCCCATCATACAGATTACAACCTCTCACTTTTGGTTATTATAATATGAAATAATCTCCAAAATATCTCTATTTAAAACAAAAGCTATAGAAAACTGGTTGCAATTTCAGTTTAATCCAACAGAAAAGACAGAACAAATATTAGAACAAATATGATGGTTAAACTCAACTATACTAATTGATTAAAAAAACATTATTTTTGGGAAAAAATGTTTAATAATTGTATAATCTTTATAAATTACAGTCAAAAGTTTGGACACACCTACTCATTCAAGGGTTTTTCTTTATTTTTACTATTTTTTACATTGTAGAATAATAGTGAAGACATCAAAACTATGAAATAACACATATGGAATCATGTAGTAACCAAATGAAGTGTTAAACAAATCAAAATATATTTTATATTTGAGATTCTTCAAATAGCCACCCTTTGCCTTGATGACAGCTTTGCAAACTGTCGTTTAGCAGACGCTCTTATCCAGAGCGACTTACAGTTAGTGAGTGCATAGATTAATTTTTATTTTTTTCATACTGGCCCCCCGTGGGAAACGAACCCACAACTCTGGCGTTGCAAACGACATGCTCTACCAACTGAGCTACATCCATGCCGGCCATTCCCGAGATTGGCCGAGATTATGGGGTGTTGTCCATGGGCCTCTCCTCTGTGTCATACAGCCGTGACAGTGCCTTCACATTCTTCGTACCTGGGATATAAGACAGTGTAAAATCAAACCGGGTGAAGAATAGGGCCCACCTGGCCTGGCAAGGGTTCAGCCTCCTCGCTGCCCGGATGTACTCCAGGTTACGGTGGTCTGTCCAGACGAGGAAAGGGTATTTCGCCCCCTCGAGCCAGTGCCTCCACACGGTCAGGGCTCTGACAACAGCCAACGTCGTGGTTCTGCTCCGGGGCAGAGCTTGGGTGGTGTGCCCGAGCGTTGAGATAGGACCGCGCCTATGCCTACCTCGGACGCATCCACCTCCACTACGAACGGTAGTGATGGATTGGGATGGGCCAGTACCGGGGCTGAGGTGAACAGAACCCTCAGGTTACTGAAGGCCCTGTCAGCCTCAGCAGACCAGCGGAGCCGGGACGGCCCACCCTTCAACAGAGATGTAATGGGAGCTGCGACCTTGCCAAAGCCCCGGATAAACCCTCCGATAGTAGTTGGCAAAGCCAATAAAGCGCTGCACTTCCTTTACGTGGTTGGAGTTGGCCAATTACGTACGGCTGAAATGCTATCTCCCTCCATCTCCACACCTGAGGTGGTAATGCGGTATCCGAGGAAGGAGACGGACTGTTGGAGAAACAGACACTTTTCTGCCTTTGCATAAAGGTCATGTTCCAACAGTCGGCCCAGCACTTTGCGAACCAGTGACACATGCTCGGCGCGCGTAGCGGAATACACCAGAATGTCATCGATGTAGACCACTACACCGCGAGCAAGCATTTCTCGAAACACCTCGTTCACAAAGGACTGGAAGACCGATGGAGCATTCATCAAACCGTACGGCATCACCAGGTATTCGTAATGCCCCGTGGTGGTGCTGAATGCTGTCTTCCACTCGTCCCCCTCTCGGACACGCACCAGGTTGTACGCACTCCGGAGATCTGATTTTGTGAAGAAGCGCACCCCATGCATTGACTCGATCACATATGGAATGAGGGGTAGAGGATAACTATAACGTATTGTCCCCTTGTTCAGTGCCCGGTAATCAATGCAAGGGCGCAGACCTCCGTCTTTCTTCTTCACTAAAAAGAAACTTGAGGAGGAGGGCAAAGTGGAGGGACGTATGAACCCCTGGCGCAGGGACTCGGAGATATATGTCTCCATTGCCTCCTTTTCAGCCTGCGACAGGGGATATACATGACTCCTGGGAGGTACAGCGGGCAGGCCCCCTCCAGGACGTCCTCTTGCAGCTAGCAGGTTGTCCAACCGGATGGCCATGTCCAACAGATAGTCGAAAGTCAACATGGTATCCCGGCAGGCTAGCTCCCTTCGGACGTCCTCTCGCAGGCTGCACCGGAAACGGTTGATGATGTCCCGAACGTTCCACACGGACCCAGCCGCTAGAGTACGAAACTCCATGGCAAAGTCCTGCGCGGTGCTCGTCCCCTGCCTCATTTGGACCAGCCGCTCGCCTGCCTCTCTTCCTTTGGGCGGGTGATCAAAAACTGCCTTGAAGAGGCGAGCTAACTCCCTGTATTTGTCCAACACGGCTCCTCCTTCACTCCAGATCGCGTTGGCCCACTCCAGGGCTTTCCCCGAGAGGCAGGAGATGAGGGCGTACACTTTCTCCCGCTCCGATGGAGCCGGACTGATAGACGAGAAGTAGATCTCCAGCTGCAGGAGGAATCCCTGGCAGCGATCAGCTGTCCTGTCATAATCCCTCAGTTGGGAGAGATGAATCTCTCTGGGTGCTGGGGTGTGTGTGTCTGGATCCAGTTGCTCAGCTGGTCCCGATGGGTCGGGTCCTCTCCTCTCCAGGTGTTGGACGACCTAGAGAACCCAATCCATCACTTCTCCCAAGCTGGCTAACATCATAGAATGCTCCCGGACCCGTGCCACGACTTCAGGCATGTGCTCCTCTCCGGCTGACACCATGACGGGTGTGTGATTCTGTGGCGAGTGATTATGAAGGAGTCAGGCGCAGGAGGGTGAATCAGTGAATAAAAGGGTTTATTCCAAAACACAGTAGTACGCAGCAGTGCGTCCAACACTCCAGTGCGTAAAACAGGCGCACTGGCAAACAACAAGGCACATGGGTGAAATAACCCGGCGATACAAAATAACAGGAGCTCCACCGAGCTAAACTAACCTCCACAATAAACAATCACACACAAAGACAAGGGGGCAGAGGGAACACTTATACATGTACGGATGAGGGGATATGAACCAGGTGTGTGTAATAAACAAGACAAAACAAATTGAATGATGAGATGAGGAGCGGCAGTGGCTAGAAGGCCGGTGACGATGAACGCCGAAGCCTGCCTGAACAAGGAGAGGAGGCAGCTTCGGAGGAAGTCGTGACAAAATTAAAATATATTTAGATTTGTTTAACACTTTTTTGTTTTTACATGATTCCATATGTGTCATTTCATAGTTTTGATGTCTTCACTATTATTCTACAATGTAGAAAATAGTAAAATAAAGAAATACCCTTGAATGAGTAGGTGTGTCCAAACTTTTGACTGGTACTGTATATCATAAAAAGGACTGGTGGAGTTATCAAATCAAATCAAATCAAATCAAATTTTATTGGTCACATGCGCCGAATACAACAGGTGCAGACATTACAGTGAAATGCTTACTTACAGCCCTTAACCAATAGTGCATATATTTTAAACAAAAAAGTAAGAATAAAACAACAACAAAAAAGTGTTGAGAAAAAAAGAGCAGAAGTAAAATAAAGTGACAGTAGGGAGGCTATATATACAGTAAAATAAAGTGACAGTAGGGAGGCTATATATACAGGGGGGTACCGTTGCATAGTCAATGTGCGGGGGCACCGGCTAGTTGAGGTAGTTGAGGTAATATGTACATGTGGGTAGAGTTAAAGTGACTATGCATAAATACTTAACAGAGTAGCAGCAGCGTAAAAAGGATGGGGTGGGGGGCAGTGCAAATAGTCCGGGTAGCCATGATTAGCTGTTCAGGAGTCTTATGGCTTGGGGGTAGAAGCTGTTGAGAAGTCTTTTGGACCTAGACTTGGCACTCCGGTACCGCTTGCCCGTGCGGTAGCAGAGAGAACAGTCTATGACTAGGGTGGCTGGAGTCTTTGACAATTTTGAGGGCCTTCCTCTGACACCGCCTGGTATAGAGGTCCTGGATGGCAGGGAGCTTTGCCCCAGTGATGTACTGGGCCGTACGCACTACCCTCTGTAGTGCCTTGCGGTCAGAGGCCAAGCAGTTGCCATACCAGGCGGTGATGCAACCAGTCAGGATGCTCTCGATGGTGCAGCTGTAGAATTTTTGAGGATCTGAGGACCCATGCCAAATCTTTTTAGTCTCCTGAGGGGGAATAGGCTTTGTCGTGCCCTCTTCACGACTGTCTTGGTGTGTTTGGACCATGATAGTTCGTTGGTGATGTGGACACCAAGGAACTTGAAGCTCTCAACCTGTTCTACTACAGCCCCGTCGATGAGAATGGGGGGCGTGCTCAGTCCTCTTTTTTTTCCTGTAGTCCACAATCATCTCCTTTGTCTTGGTCACGTTGAGGGAGAGGTTGTTGTCCTGGCACCACACGGCCAGATCTCTGACCTCCTCCCCATAGGCTGTCTCATCGTTGTCGGTGATCAGGCCTACCACTGTTGTGTCGATCGGCAAACTTAATGATGGTGTTGGAGTCGTGCCTGGCCATGCAGTCATGGGTGAACAGAGAGTACAGGAGGGGACTGAGCACGCACCCCTGAGGGGCCCCCGTGTTGAGGATCAGTGTGGCAGATGTGTTGTTACCTACCCTTACCACCTGGGGGCGGCCCGTCAGGAAGTCCAGGATCCAGTTGCAGAGGGAGGTGTTTAGTCCCAGGATCCTTAGCTTATTGATGAGCTTAGAGGGCACTATGGTGTTGAATGCTGAGCTGTAGTCAATGAATAGCATTCTCACGTAGGTGTTCCTCTTGTCCAGGTGGGAAAGGGCAGTGTGGAGTGCGATAGAGATTGCATCATCTGTGGATCTGTTGGGGCGGTATGCAAATTGGAGTGGGTCTAGGGTTTCTGGGATTATGCTGTTGATGTGAGCCATGACCAGTCTTTCAAAGCACTTCATGGCTACAGACGTCAGTGCTACGGGTCGGTAGTCATTTAGGCAGGTTATCTTAGAGTTCTTGGGCACGGGGACTATGGTGGTCTGCTTGAAACATGTTGGTATTACAGACTCAGTCAGGGACATGTTGAAAATGTCAGTGAAGACACTTGCCAGTTGGTCAGCACATGCTCGGAGTACACGTCCTGGTAATCCGTCTGGCCCCGCGGCCTTGTGAATGTTGACCTGCTTAAAAGTCTTACTCACATCGGCTACGGAGAGCGTGATCACATAGTCGTCCGGAACAGCTGGTGCTCTCATGCATGCTTCAGTGTTGTTTGCCTCGAAGCGAGCATAGAAGTGGTTTAGCTCGTCTGGTAGGCTTGTGTCACTGGGCAGCTCGCGGCTGTGCTTCCCTTTGTAGTCTGTAATAGTTTTCAAGCCCTGCCACATCCGACGAGCGTCAGAGCCAGTGTAGTATGATTCAATCTTAGACCTGTATTGACTCTTTGCCTGTTTGATGGTTCGTCGGAGGTCATAGCGGGATTTCTTATAAGCGTCCGGGTTAGAGTCCCGTTCCTTGAAAGCGGCAGCTCTACCCTTTAGCTCAGTGCGGATGTTTCCTGTAATCCATGGCTTCTGGTTGGGGTATGTACGTACGGTCACTGTGGGGACGACATCATCGATGCACTTATTGATGAAGCCAGTGACTGATGTGGTGTACTCCTCAATGCTGTCTGAAGAATCCCGGAACATGTTCCAGTCTGTGCTAGCAAAACAGTCCTGTAGCTTAGCATCTGCGTCATCTGACCACTTTTTTATTAGCCAAATCACTGGTGCTTCCTGCTTCAGTTTTTGCTTATAAGCAGGAATCAGGAGGATAGAGTTATGGTCAGATTTGCCAAATGGAGGGCGAGGGAGAGCTTTTTTGTTCACACATGCAGTTAACAAAAATATATGGAAATGTCTGCTCTATCCAGAATTACAACCAACTGATTGGAGCATTACCTCAAAATGGAGGAGGCAAGTGGAAAAGGAAGAAGGTAAAGAACTTGTCTGTCGGCCCTGCATTAAAGACCAAAATTGGTTAAGAAAATTGTGATAAATAAAAAAGTATACCACTTTCATTTAAGGACCAAAATATGTACAGCTGCGCCATACAGTTTGCAAAATAGTTGGGAGGAGATTTTATATATACCTATTCCATGGCACACGGTTTATAAACTGATACACAAAACCACGCCGGATTCAAAATGTCAACTTTTCAATTTAAATTATCAAAATTCTTACAACCAATAGAATGTTATATATGGGGGATACAACCATCCCAGCTCTGCAGGTTTTGCTGCGAAGAGACATAATCATTAGATCACTTGTTTTGGTACTGCCCATGTGTAGCTTGTTTTTGGTCGCAGGTTCAGGAATGGCTAAGAAAATTGCAACATTTACTTGGAGCTAACTCTGTAAATAGCACTGCTGGGTGATAGTCAGTCGATCAATAATATAATAATACTCTTAGCAAAAATGTTTATCTTTCATTTTACAATCTGTAGAAACTATGAGAATAGAAAGGTTCAGAACTTTTGTGAAACATCACAGCACAGTTGAAAAATATATGGCAGCTAGAAATCAAAACTAGATGGTCTTCAGTGATAGATGGGAGGGGTTGAGGGTAGCTGAAGGCTGGGAATAAAAACAAACAAAAGATAACTAATGTAAAATATACTGTCTGTAAAATGTATATACTTTAGTATGCATAAGATGGAAGTAGAAGCCTAAGTATTGTTGTGCTTACTGCAATTAGGGGAGGGGTGGTAGGGATAGCGGTGTCACGAACGTTGAGAGACGAGTCAGACCAAGGTGCAGCGTGAAAAGCGTACATGTTTATTTACTCAATAAACATACAACAAAACAAGAAACAACGTAACGTGAAGTCCTCAGGCTATACATATACACGCCTAAACGGAACAAGATCCCACAACTAAGGTAGGCAAACAGGCTACTTAAGTATGATCCCCAATCAGAGACAACGAGCGACAGCTGTCTCTGATTGGGAATCACACCTGGCCAAACATAGACACACAACCTAGAACTGCCACAAAGAAATAGACTAACTAGAACGTAAACACAGAATATATAACATAGAAACTCACGCCCTGACCAAACCAACTAAAGACAACAGGCCTCTCACGGCCAGGGCGTGACAGTACCCCCCAAAGGTGCGTACTCCGGCCGCACTAACCTGACTCATTAGGGGAGTGTCCGGGTGAGCTTTCAGCCTCGGAGGGGATCCGGCTCCGGGCGTGACGACCTCTTCCTCTCTGCCTCCCCGTTGCACCCCTGGTCTGGTCTGGACCTCGGCGCAATGTTTCCCCTCTCCTTCCTCCCACGATGCACCAAGCCCTGTCTGGACCCTAGTGTGGGAGACCCCGAACCTGGAGAGGGGCGGACGTCTGGGCCTGGATCGGCAGTCCTCCCGCGATGCACCAAGCCCTGTCTGGACCCTGGTGTGGGAGACCCCGAACCTGGAGAGGGGCTGACGTCTGGGCCTGGATCGGCAATCCCCCAACGATGCACCAAGCCCTGTCTGGACCCTGGTGTGGGAGGTCCCGACCCTGGAGAGGGGCTGACTTCTGGGTCTGGAGTGGAGCCACTGACCGGAGCTGAACTGGACCCCGGTGGAGCGGACTGCTCTGGCTCCGGAGTGGAGTCACTGACCGGAGCTGAACTTGACCCCGGTGGAGCGGACTGCTCTGACTCCGGAGTGGAGCCGCTGACTGGAGCTGAACTGGACCCCGGTGGAACAGGCCGGGCCGGACTGGGGACACGCACCACTGGTCTGGTGCGAGGAGAAGGAACGGGCCGGGCCGGATTGGGGACACGCACCACAGGTCTGGTGCGAGGAGCAGGAACGGGCCGGGCCGGACTGGGAACACACACCACAGGTCTGGTGCGAGGAGCAGAAACGGGCCGGGCCGGACTGGTAACACGCACCACTGGTCTGGTGCGGGGAGCAGGTACGGGCCGTACTGGACTGGATACACGCACCACTGGTTTGGTGCGGGGAGCAGGTACGGGGCGTACCGGGCTGGCGACACACACCACTGGTTTAGTGCGGGGAGCAGGTACGGGCCGTACTGGACTGGATACACGCATCACTGGATTGGTGCGGGGAGCAGGTACGGGCTGTGCCGGACTGGAAACACGTACCAGTGGAGCGGACTACTCTGGCTCCGGAGTGGAGCCGCTGACCGGAGCTGGACTAGGCACTGGTGGAGCGGACTACTCTGGCTCCGGAGTGGAGCCACTGACCGGAGCTGGACTGGGCACCGATATGTTTAGGAGCTTCTGCTCCAAAACGGGGCTGTACGTTTTTGCCCACCCTGGGCACCGACGCAGAGGTGGTTACCAACCCGGTAGTTGGGCTGGTTGCCGGCCCCAGACTGGGCACCGACACGCTAAAGTGCACCCTGCAGGGGACCGTCGCTGGAGGTCGGGTGAGTTGTGTGGTTGGAGAAGGTGTAGATACGCCACCTCTCTCCCATCGCTCCAATCTACTCACCACGCGCTCCATTGCGCTGCCGAGCGCCTGGATCCTGCTTGCCTGCTGTTGGATACGTTCCTCCAAAGATCCGGACGGAGCGACTGTACCTGCTGACTCCATTTTCGGTGCGTGTTTCTGTCCTGGAACGGGCCGTGCCGGACTGGGAACACGCACCACTGGCTTGGTGCGAGGAGCAGGCACGGGCTGTGCTGGACTGGGAACACGCACCACTGGCTTGGTGCGAGAAGCAGGCACGGGGCGTACCGGGCTTGGAACTGGCGTTGGAGATGTACGACTGTTCCAGTCCTTCTCTCTCCGCGCCCAATCCTCCTCCAGTGAGGACTCCTCCGGGAGCGACCATGAGTTAGGGAACAGAACCTCATCGTCGTCGTCATCCTCCGACTCCTCAGTGTAAAACTGTTCCCATTCCTTTTCCCATGGTCGTAGGGACTCCAACTGGAACCCCACCAGGTGCAGTGGTCGGGGCTCTTCTCTCTCGATCCGCAGGTCTTGGAGGACCTCTAAAATAGCGGCCTCCTCCTCTATAGTCAGCCCTTTCACGGCCTCCTGCTGCCTCGTCGTCCACCCCGTGAGCCCCTCCCCACAATTTTCTTGGGGCTGCTTCTCGGGCTTCCTCTTCGGCCGGCATCGTTGATGTCGCCGTTGATCCTCTCCTACCCGGGCTTCCTCCTTCATTGCCTTACCGTAACGGACGGCCTCCTCCTCTGTGATTTTCCCCCAACCGAGGAGGACATCTACCAACGTAGCTTCCCGTTGAGTACCAGGCGTTTGCTACTTCTGGGCACACTGCTTGGTCCTTTTGTGGTGGGATCTTCTGTCACGAACGTTGAGAGACGGGTCAGACCAAGGTGCAGCGTGAAAAGCGTACATGTTTATTTACTCAATAAACATACAACAAAACAAGAAACAACGTAACGTGAAGTCCTCAGGTTATACACATACACGCCTAAACGGAACAAGATTCCACAACTAAGGTAGGCAAACAGGCTACTTAAGTATGATCCCCAATCAGAGACAACGAGCGACAGCTGTCTCTGATTGGGAATCACACCCGGCCAAACATAGACACACAACCTAGAACTGCAACATAGAAATAGACTAACTAGAACGTAAACATAGAATATATAACATAGAAACTCACACCCTGACCAAACCAACTAAAAACAACAGGCCTCTCACGGCCAGGGCGTGACAAGCGGCAAATAATAAAGAAGGAAAATATATTAAATTAATTTACTCCAATTAAGGGAGGGGTGGTAGGGTTAGGGTAAAATAATAATAAAGAAGGAAAATATCTTTAAAAAATATATATATTTAAAATAATATATATATATATTTACAATAACAAAAATACAGTGCCTTGCAAAAGCATTCAATCCCCATTGGCGTTTCCCCCCCTCCTCTAGGGGTGCCACCTGGGGTCCTACCTGGGCGCATACAGTGCCTTGTAAAAGTATTCATCCCTCTTGCTGTTTTTCCTATTCCTATTTCCTATTGTTGCATTACAACCTGTAATTTAAATGGATTTCTATTTGGAGTTCATGTAATGAACATACACAAAATAGTCCAAATTGGTGAAGTGAAATGAAAAAAATAACTTGTTTCAAATAAATCTAAAAAATAAATAACGGAAAAGTGGTGCATGCATTTGTATTCACCCCCTTTGCTACCAAGCCCCTAAATAAGATCTGGTGCAACCAATTACCTTCAGAAGTCACATAATTAGTTAAATAAAGTCCATCTGTGTGCAATCTAAGTGTCACATGATATCAATATATGTACACCTGTTCTGAAAGGCCCCAGAGTCTGCAACACCACTAAGCAAGGGGCACCACCAAGCAATCGGCACCATGAAGACCAAGGAGCTCTCCAAACAGGTCAGGGATAAAGTTGTGGAGAAGTACAGATCAGGGTTGGGTTATAAAAAAAAATATTCAAAACTTTGAACATCCCACGGAGAAAAATGTAAAGAAAATGCCACCACAACAAACCTGCAAAGAGAGGGCGGCCCATCAAAACTCACGGACCAGGCAAGGAGGGCATTAATCAGAGAGGCAACAAAGAGACCAAAGATAACCCTGAAGGAGCTGCAAAGCTCCACAGCGGAGATTGGAGTGTCTGTCCATAGGCCACTTTAAGCCGTACACTCCACAGAGCTGGGCTTTACGGAAGAGTGGCCAGAAAAAAGCCATTGCTTAAAGAAAAAAATAAGCAAACACGTTTGGTGTTCGCCGAAAGGCATGTGGGAGACTCCCCAAACATATGGAAGAAGGTACTCTGGTCAGATGAGGCTAAAATTGAGCTTTTTGGCCATCAAGGAAAACGCTATGTCTGGCGCACACCCAACACCTCTCATCACCCTGAGAACACCATCCCCATGGTGAAGCATGGTGGTGGCAGCATCATGCTGTGGGGATGTTTTTCATCGGCAGGGACTGGGAAACTGGTCAGAATTGAAGGAATGATGGATGGCGCTAAATACAGGGAAATTCTTGAGGGAAAACTGTTCAGTCTTCCAGAGATTTGAGACTTCCAGCAGAACAATGACCCTAAGCATACTGCTAAAGCAACACTTGAGTGGTTTAAGGGGAAACATTTAAATGTCTTGGAATGGCCTAGTCAAAGCCCAGACCTCAATCCAATTGAGAATCTGTGGTATGAGTTAAAGATTGCTGTACACCAGCAGAACCCATCCAACTTGAAGGAGCTGGAGCAGTTTTGCCTTGAAGAATGGGCAAAAATCCCAGTGGCTAGATGTGCCAATCTTATAGAGATATACCCCAAGAGACTTGCAGCTGTAATTGCTGAAAAAGGTGGCTCTACAAATTATTGACTTTGGGGGGGTCAATAGTTATGCACACTCAAGTTTTTTTGTCTTATTTCTTGTTTGTTTCACAATAAAAATATTTATCATCTTCAAAGTGGAAGGCATGTTGTGTAAATCAAATGATTCAAACCCCCCAAATATCAATTTTAATTCCAGGTTGTAAGGCAACAAAATAGGTAAAATGCCAAGGGGGGTGAATACTTTCGCAAGCCACTGTATATTGGGGATTGTAAATGATGCAGACAATTACATTGATAGAAGCCTCAAACTATCTGCAATATTAAAGCTGATCTAACCCCTAATAAAATACAAAAAATACTAAATAAACTGTACATCCATCAAAATAGTCATCTTTTGTCACGATGGTCCTGGTATGGTGGGATCTTCTGTCACGATCGTTAGACGGAGTAGACCAATGCGCAGCGTTGAAAGCAAACATACTTTATTAATCGAACTAACACGAACAGTGAAACAAAACAACAAACGATACGTGACATCCAAAGGACAAACCTAACTAGGAACAAACCAACTGGAAACACCGAAAGGAACAAGATCCCACAACTATTGTGGGAAAACAGCCTCTATAAATATGGCTCCCAATCAGAGACAACCAGCAACAGCTGACACTCGTTGCCTCTGATTGGGAACCACTCTGGCCAACACAGAAATACAATACATATAATATACACACCCTGGCTCAACATATAGAGTCCCCAGAGCCAGGGTGTGACAGTACCCCCCCCTAAAGGCGCGGACTGCGACCGCGCCTAAACATCAACAACCCAGGGGAGGGCTGGGTGGGCATTCCTCCTCGGAGGCGGTTCCGGCTCCGGGCTAGACCACCACCCTTCAACCATCCCCCCGTGGCGCCCCTGGTCCGGTCTGGCCCCGCTGACCGGAGCTGGACTGGACATCGTAGAAGCGGATTGCTTCAGCTCCGGTGTGGAGCAGCTGACCGGTACCTGACCAGGCACCGGTGACCCAGGCACGGGTTGTGCCGGACTGACGACGCACACCCCTGGCCTGGTGCGTGGAGCAGGGACGGGCCGGACCGGGCTGACGATGCGCACCCCTGGCTTGGTGCGTGGAGCAGCTACGGGCCGGACCGGGCTGACGATGCGCACCCTGGCTTGGTGCGTGGAGCCGGAACGGGCCGTACCGGGCTGACGATGCGCACCCCTGGCTTGGTGCGTGGAGCAGCTACGGGCCGGACCGGGCTGACGATGCGCACCCCTGGCTTGGTGCGTGGAGCCGGAACGGGCCGCACCGGGCTGACGATGCGCACCCCTGGCTTGTGCGTGGAGCAGGAACGGGCCGGACCGGGCTGACGATGCGCACTCCCTGGCTTGGTGCGTGGAACAGGAACGGGCCGGACCGGGCTGACGATGCGCACCTTCGGCTTGGTGCGTGGAGCAGGAACGGGCCGGACCGGGCTGACGATGCGCACCCCTGGCTTGGTGCGTGGAACAGGAACGGGCCGGACCGGGCTGACGATACGCACCCCTGGCTTGGTGCGTGGAGCAGCAACGGGCCGTACCGGACTGACGATACGCACCCCTGGCTTGGTGCGTGGAGCAGGAACGGGCCGGACCGGGCTGACGACGCGCACCGTAGGCTTGGTGCGAGGGGCAGGAACAGGCCGGGCCGGGCTGGCGACGCGCACCGTAGGCTTGGTGCGAGGAGCAGGAACAGGCCGGGCCGGGCTGGCGACGCACACCGTAGGCTTGGTGCGAGTGGCAGGAACAGGCCGGGCCGGGCTGGCGATACGCACCGTAGGCTTGGTGCGAGGCGCAGGAATAGGCCGGGCCGGTCTGGCGACGCGCACCGTAGGCTTGGTGCGAGGAGCAGGAACAGGCCGGGCCGGGCTGGCGACGCACACCGTAGGCTTGGTGCGAGTGGCAGGAACAGGCCGGGCCGGGCTGGCGATGCGCACCGTAGGCTTGGTGCGAGGAGCAGGAATAGGCCGGGCCGGGCTGGCGACGCGCACCGTAGGCTTGGTGAGAGGGGCAGGAACAGGCCGGGCCGGGCTGGCGACGCGCACCGTAGGCTTGGTGCGAGGAGCAGGAACAGGCCGGGCCGGGCTGGCGACGCGAACCGTAGGCTTGGTGCGAGGAACAGGAACAGGCCGGACCGTACTGGGAACACACACCACTGGCCTTAAACGGGGATCAGGAACGGGCCGGACCGGACTGGCAATACACCTCAGTACCTCTCGCCGTGCCTCTACAACTTCCTTCCCTCCTCTCTCCAATGGCTCCCGTAACCCGGTGGCCTTCTCTCCTCCTCTCCCATTTCGCCCTGTGGCAGCCTCCTGCTGCCCAGTCGCCCATGCCGTGTGCCCCCCCTTAAAAAATTTCTGGGGTTGTCTCTCGTCCGTCCGACGACGACACTGTTGACGCCGTTGCTCCTCTCTCGCCAGGGCCTTAATCTTAGCCCATGGCCCTTTGCCCCCGAGCATGTCCTCCCAGGACCACGATTTGCCCACCTGGGCCATCGCCAACCTCTCCAGCTCCTTTCCCGGCGCTTCCTCCCATGTCCTGGACACGCTGCTTGGTCCTGGTATGGTGGGATCTTCTGTCACGATCGTTAGACGGAGTAGACCAATGCGCAGCGTTGAAAGCAAACATACTTTATTAATCGAACTAACACGAACAGTGAAACAAAACAACAAACGATACGTGACATCCAAAGGACAAACCTAACTACGAACAAACCAACTGGAAACACCGAAAGGAACAAGATCCCACAACTATTGTGGGAAAACAGCCTCTATAAATATGGCTCCCAATCAGAGACAACCAGCAACAGCTGACACTCGTTGCCTCTGATTGGGAACCACTCTGGCCAACACAGAAATACAATACATAGAATATACACACCCTGGCTCAACATATAGAGTCCCCAGAGCCAGGGTGTGACATCTTTCTTCTCTTTTTTTGTGATGCAAGTGTCGAGATGAATTGTTGAATCCCAGACGAAGCTTTAGCGTTCTTATAGATGCAACGGAAAGACAACGTATTCCATTGAGCCCATTTCAGTCATTACCGAGGTGTGTTTGACAGGTCATTACAAACATTTCCGCGGTCATAACGTTTTCACAGAAAAAACTACAGACACAAGCAAGAGTATGAAATAATCGCAGGAGTAAAATGAAATCAATCAATCCAGCGAGATTTAAGTGACAAGTGGACTTTGCACCCCTCTAAGACAGGAAATGGCTGAAAAAGACAGATCCTCAGGTGGGTGGGGCATGCGCGTTGCTACTTACAGTGCTGCAGGCGCAAGGCATGGCCGACATTCGTTATGGTGTGCCCTGTGCTTTATGTAGTTGACATACTGTAGTCACTACATTGTCACAGACTTTACTGCTACAGTAGTATCACCAACTGTGCAGTAATTCTGCTTAGCTACAAAGGAATGCCAATAATTGACTTTATTATCATCAAGAAAATCAATACTTGACCATCCTGTTGCTTTGTTAGTTAGCTAGTTAACAACATGGTGACAGAAATAGCTTCAATTCAATAGCTTCAGAAATTCAATACACATTAGAATCCCATTTGACAGCGATTACAGTTGTGAGTCTTTCTGGGTAAGTCTCTAAGAGCTTTGCACACCTGGATTGCACAATATTTGCCCATTATTATTTTCTGAATTCTTCAAGCACTTTCAAATTGGTTGTTGATCATTGCTAGACAACCATTTTCAAGTCTTGCCATAGATTTTCAAGCAGATTAAAGTCACAACTATAACTCAGCCAATCAGGAACATTCACTGTCTTCTTGTTAAGTAACACCAGTGTAGATTTGGTCTTGAGTTTTAGGTTATTGTGCACGATGCAGCCATCACTTTACTTGAAAATATGGAGAGTGGTACTCAGTAACATGTTGTATTGTATTTCCCCAAACATAACACTTTGTATTCAGGACAAAAAGTTAATTTATTTGCCAATTGTTTTGCAGTATTACTTTAGTGCCTTATTGCAAACAGGATGCATGTTTTTGTGATGAGGTGGTGTTGAAGGAGTCGGCGCAGGAGGGTAAATCACAGAAAAAACAGGCTTTAATCCGCAAAATATAGGTTTACACAGAACTGCATCAAACACACTCCAAGGCACAAAACAGGTGCACTGGAAAATACAAGGCACACAGGAAAATACTCCTGTCGAACAAAATGCCACAGTGCCAGAACTGGTTGGTAACCTAAAATACATTGGAATGGTGTTAGGTTAGAAGAGGAGTGGCGGAGAGTGTTCTGGGCAAATTCTGCCCATGGCAAGAACACCGACCACTCCCCCGGCCGGTCCTGGCAGTAGGACCGCAGGAACCTACCCACATCCTGATTTACTTGTTCCACCTGCCCATTTGACTCTGGGTGGAACCCAGAGGTCAGGCTGACCGAGACCCCAAGACGTTCCATGAACGCCTTCCAAACCTTGGACATGAACTGGGGACCTCGGTCGGACACAATATCCTCTGGCACCCCGTTGTGCCGGAAGACATGAGTAAACAGGGCCTCCGCAGTCTGCAGGGCCGTGGGGAGACCGGGCAGAGGAAGTAGGCGGTAGGACTTGGAGAAGCGGTCCACAACGACCAGGATGGTAGTGTTACCTTGGGAGAGGGGAAGATCAGTCAGAAAATCAATACTAAGATGAGACCATGGTCGTTATGGAACTGGTAATGGTTGTAGCTTACCCGTTGGGAAGTGTCTAGGTGCCTTACTCTGGGCGCACACCGAGCAGGAGGAGACGTACACCCTCACGTCCTTAGCCAAGGTAGGCCACCAGTACTTTCCGCTCAAGCAGCGCACTGTACGGCTGATACAGTGAGGGGAAAAAGTATTTGATCCCCTGCTGATTTTGTACGTTTGCCCACTGACAAAGACATGATCAGTCTATAATTTTAATGGTAGGTTTATTTGAACAGTGAGAGACAGAATAACAACAAAAAAATCCAGAAAAACGCATGTAAAAATGTTATAAATTGATTTGCATTTTAATGAAGGAAATACGTTTTTGAGACCTCTGCAAAACATGACTTAGTACTTGGTGGCAAAACCCTTGTTGGCAATCACAGAGGTCAGACGTTTCTTGTAGTTGGCCACCAGGTTTGCACACATCTCAGGAGGGATTTTGTTCCACTCCTCTTTGCAGATCTTCTTTAACTCATTAAGGTTTTGAGGCTGACGTTTGGCAACTCGAACCTTCAGCTCCCTCCACAGATTGTTTATGGGATTAAGGTCTGGAGACTGGCTAGGCCACTCCAGGACCTTAATGTGCTTCTTCTTGAGCCATTCCTTTGTTGCCTTGGCCGTGTGTTTTGGATCATTGTCATGCTGGAATACCCATCCACAACCCATTTTCAATGCCCTGGCTGAGGGAAGGAGTTTCTCACCCATGATTTGACGGTACATGGCCCCGTCCATCGTCCCTTTGATGCGGTGAAGTTGTCCTGTCTCCTTAGCAGAAAAACACCCCCAAAGCATAATGTTTCCACCTCCATGTTTGACGGTGGGGATGGTGTTCTTGAGATCATAGGCAGCATTCCTCCTCCTCCATACACGGCGAGTTGAGTTGATGGCAAAGAGCTCGATTTTGGTCTCATCTGACCACAACACTTTCACCCAGTTCTCCTCTGAATCATTCAGATGTTCATTGGCAAACTTCAGACGGGCCTGTATATGTGTTTCTTGAGCAGGGGGACCTTGCGGGCGCTGCAGGATTTCAGTCCTTCACGGCGTAATGTGTTACCAATTGTTTTCTTGGTGACTATGGTCCCAGCTGCCTTGAGATCATTGACAAGATCCTCCCGTGTAGTTCTGGGCTGATTCCTCACCGTTCTCATGATCATTGCTACTCCACGAGGTGAGATCTTGCATGGAGAACCAGGCCGAGGGAGATTGACAGTTCTTTTGTGTTTCTTCCATTTGCGAATAATGGCACCAACTGTTGTCACCTTCTCACCAAGCTGCTTGGCGATAGTCTTGTAGCCCATTCCAGCCTTGTGTAGGTCTACAATCTTGTCCCTGACATCCTTGGAGAGCTCTTTGGTCTTGGCCATGGTGGAAAGTTTGGAATCTGATTGATTGATTGCTTCTGTGGACAGGTGTCTTTTATACAGGTAACAAGCTGAGATTAGGAGCACTCCCTTTAAGAGTGTGCTCCTAATCTCAGCTCGTTACCTGTATAAAAGACACCTGAGTGCCAGAAATCTTTCTGATTGAGAGGGGGTCAAATACTTATTTCCCTCATTAAAATGCAAATCAATTTATAACATTTTTGACATGAGTTTTTCTGGATTTTTTTGTTGTTATTCTGTCTCTCACTGTTCAAATTAACCTACCATTAAAATTATAGACTGATCATTTCTTTGTCAGTGGGCAAACGTACAAAATCAGCAGGGGATCAAATACTTTTTTCCCTCACTGTACCTGGGTGACCAGAGGATGGTGACGTGTGTGCCCAGAAGATCAGACGATCACGGATAAGAGCAGGCACGTACCGCAGCCCAGCTGGACACTGCGGTGGAGATGGATCTGTGCGTAATGCCTGCTCTATATCCGCGTCCATCGCCCATACTACCGGCGCCACAATGCAGGAGACCGGGAGTATTGGGGTGTTGTCTCTGGGCCTCTCCTCTGTGTCATACAGCCGGGACAGTGCGTCTGCCTTCACGTTCTTTGTACCTGGAATGTATGACAGTTTAAAATCAAACCGGGTGAAGAATAGGGCCCAACTGGCCTGGCGAGGATTCAGCCTCCTCGCTGCCCGGATGTACTCCAGGTTACGGTGGTCTGTCCAGATGAGGAAAGGGTGTTTCGCCCTTCGAGCCAATGCCTCCACACGGGCATGGTTCGCACAACAGCCAACAGCACCCGATCACCAACGTCGTAGTTCTGCTCTGCCGGGCTGAGCTTCTTAGAGAAGAAGGCACAGGGGCGGAGCTTGGGTGGCGTACCAGAGCGTTGAGACAGGACAGCTCATATCCCAACCTCGGACGCATCCACCTCCACTATGAACGGTAGTGATGAATCGGGGTGGGCCACTACTGGGGCTGAGGTGAACAGACCCCATAGTTTGCTGAAGGCCAGGTCAGCCTCAGCAGACCAGCGGAGCCGACGGCCCACCCTTCAACAGGGATGTAATGGTAGCTGCGACCTTGCAAAGCCCTGGATAAACCTCAGATAGTAGTTGGCAAAGCCAAGGAAGCGCTGCACCTCCTTAACCGTGGTTGGAGTCGGCCAATTACGCACGGCTGAAATGCGATCTCCCTCCATCTCCACACCTGAGGTGGTAATGCGGTATCCGAGGAAGGAAACGGACTGTTGGAGAAACAGACACTTCTCTGCCTTAGTATAAAGGTAATTCTCCAACAGTCGGGCCAGCACCTTGCGAACCAGGGACACATGCTCAGTGCGAGTAGCGGAATACACCAGGATGTCATCGATGTAGACCACTACACCGCGACCAAGCATGTCCCGAAACACCTTGTTCACAAAGGACTGGAAAACTGAGGGAGCATTCATCAAACCATAGGGCATCACCAGGTATTCATAATGCCCCGTGGTTGTGCTGAATGCTGTATTCCACTCATCTCCCTCTCGGATACGCACCAGGTTGTACGCACTCCTGAGATCTAATTTGGTGAAGAAGCGCGCCCCATGCATTGATTCAATTACCGAAGGAATGAGGGGGAGAGGATAACTAAATCTTATCGTCTCCCTGTTCAGTGGTCGATAATCAATGCACGGGTGCAGACCTCCATCCTTCTTCTTCACAAAGAAGAAACTTGAGGAGGGGGGTGAATTGGAGGGACGTATATACCCCTGGTGCAGGGACTCGGCTGCGGTTTCAGCCTGTGACAGGGGGTATATATGACTCCTGGGAGGTACAGCGTCTACCCGGAGGTTTATCGCGCAATCTCCCGCCCGATGAGGTGGTAATTTAGTTGCCTGCATTTTAGAGAACGCTTGCGCCAGATCGAGGTATTCGGGGGTAATGCGCACGTGGAGGTACTGTCTGGACTTTCCACTGTGGTTGCACCAACGGAAACATCTAGACACCTACCCTGACACTCTCGCGACCACCCCGTGAGAGCCCTCTGCGGCCATGAGAAGGTGGGGTTGTGGAGTGCTAGCCAAGGGATACCTAATACCACAGGGAAAGCAGGAGATTCAATAATCGAAAAATTTACCTGCTCAAAATGAGTCTCCTGGGTGATCATGGTGACTGGTATCGTGACTTCCGTAAGAAACCCGGATCCTATTGGTCGACTAGTGAGTGCTCTGATGGGGAATGGAATGGATAGGGGAACCAATGTTATGCCTTGACGGCGTGTGAATGCCCTGTCCATAAAGTTCCCAGCTGCGCCTGAATCGACTAGCGCCTTACACTGGGGAACTACCATGAGATCGGGAAAGTGGATAGATAGGGTACAGTGTGCAGCAGAGGGCTCTGAACAAGTGTGGGTGTTCGATACCTGGGGTGTTGCGTGAGTGCCCTGCCTGCCGCCTCCCGGCCCAAAAGAACGTTGACTACGACGTGTGGTGTATTGTCTCTTCGTGCCACCAGAGTGGCACTGTCGCTGTCCTCCTCCGCTCTCTCGGGCCGGTGGCTCCACCCAGCTCCATCGGCTCGGGATCCAAGTCGTCCGGGGTGGAAACGGGCAGACCCCTACCAGGACGTCCTCTGGCTGCCAGCAGGTTGTCCAAACGAATGGCCATGTCCACCAGTTTGTTGAAGGACAACATGGTGTCTCGGCAGGCTAGCTCCTGTCAGACGTCCTCCCGCAGATGGCACCGGAAATGGTCGATCAGGGCCCGCTCGTTCCACCCGGACCCCACTGCCAGCGTCCGAAACTCCAACACGAAGTCCTGCGCGGTCCTCGTCCCCTGCCTCAGATGGACCAGTCGCTCACCCTCGGGAAAGAGGAGAGCAAACTCCATGTAGTCCTCCAACGCGGCTCCTCCCTTGTTCCACACCGCGTTGGCCCACTCCAGGGCTTTTAGCAGAAGCAGGAAACGAGGACGGACACCTTCTCCCGCTCCGATGGTTCCGGCCTGATGCTGGCGAAGTAAAGCTCCAATTGGAGGAGGAATCCCTGGCACAGCGCCGTCGTCCCATCAAACGCCCGTGGTTGGGATATCTGGATCCCTCCGGGGTGCTGGGGTGTAGGTGGCTGGATCCGGTTGGCCAGCTGGTCTTGACAGATCGAGTTCTCTCATCTCCAGGCGTTGGACAACCTGAAGAACCCGATCCATCACTTCCCCCAAGCTGGCCAGCATCGTGGAATGATCCTGGACCCGTGCCACGACTCCAGGCATGCGCTCTTCTCCCGCTGACTTGGGTGGGTGATTCTGTGATGAGGTGGTGTTGAAGGAGTCAGGCGCAGGAGGGTAAATCACAGAAAAAACAGGCTTTAATCCGCAAAATACAGGTTTACGCAGAACTGCGTCAAACACACTCCAGGGCACAAAACAGGTGCACAGGAAAATACAAGGCACACCGGAAAATACTCCTGTCTAACAAAATACACGAGCTCCACCGAGCTTCACTAACCTTCACAATAAACAATCACCCACAAGGACAAGGGGCAGAGGGAACACTTATACACAGACTAATTAGGGGATTAGAACCAGGTGTGTGTGATAACGAGACAAGACAATTGTGATGATGAACGACGAAGCCTGCCCGAACAAGGAGGGGAGGCAGCCTCGGCCGAAGTCGTGACAGTTTTGGAATATTTGTATTCTTTATAGGCTTCCTTCTTTTCACTCTGTCAATTAGGTTAGTATTGTGGAGTAACTACAATGTTGTTGATCCATCCTAATTTTTCTCCTATCACAGCCATTAAACTCTATAACTGTTTTAAAGTCACCATTGGCCTCATCTTGAAATCCCTGAATGGTTTCCTTCCTCTCCGGCAACAAAGTTAGGAAGGGACGCCTGTATCTTTTTAGTGACTGTGTGTATTGATACACCATCCAAAGTGTAATTAATAACAATGTATGCTTCTTTCTTTTTACCCATATACTGTACCAATAGGTGCCCTTCTTTGCGAGGCATTGGAAAACCCTGGTCTTTGTGGTTGAATTTGAAATTCACTGCTCGATTGAGGGAACTTAGAGATAATTGCATGTGTGGGGTACAGAGATGAGGTAGTCATTCAAAAATCATGTTAAACACTATTACAGTTTTTCTCAATTGCTAAAACACTAAACCCTATTGTCTGAACCAAATGCTCAGTTGCCTGAACCCACTGATTGAATCAATCACTCTTTTGGCAAAACCATAAGCACTTTTCACCTGTTTAGACATAACTTGCCAACACATTTTCATTGTGATGCACCCGTGCTGCATAATGGTGAGCACAGGTGACAAAAGGCAAACACAATTAGAGCACAGGTGTCACCACTTGAACACAACAACTCAAAATTGATCACACTTGTGGCTAATGATGTGAGGGAACATATACAGTAAGCCAGTTCAGAGAGCACTGGTTTGTGAGGCCCTACAATGGATAGAAATCTGAGAGGAAGAGTTCGTGTGAGAGGAGGTCGAGGTGGTCAGCGAAGACAAAGAACAGTAATATCTGATGAAATCAGAGCTACTGTGATTGACCATGTTCTTGTCCATGGTATGAGCATGAGGGAGGCTGGACAAAGGGTACAACCAAACATCAGTAGATTCACTGTGTCCACCATAGTCCGAAGATTTAGAGAAGAGAACAGGTAATTACCTTTTTTTGACATTATAGTACAGTATGTAAATGTTGACAGCAATTACTGTATGACATACTATATACTGTACCACAGTATACTGTAAGTAAATATATGTTTCAGTACATCACTGTACCAATGTACTGTAGTATTGTAATGGAGGGTTGGTCTAACTGTTTGTAGGCCTAGTATTCCATGTATATTTTTTGTAACTCCATGTTCTCTTTTTGTAGAATTGAAAGACTGCCACATGGGGGTGGGAGGACAGGTACAGTGGGGAGAACAAGTATTTGATACACTGCCGATTTTGCAGGTTTTCCTACTTACAAAGCATGTAGAGGTCTGTAATTTTTATCATAGGTACACTTCAACTGTGAGAGACGGAATCTAAAACAAAAATCCAGAAAATCACATTGTATGATTTTTAAGTAATTAATTTGCATTTTATTGCATGACATAAGTATTTGATACATCAGAAAAGCAGAACTTAATATTTGGTACAGAAACCTTTGTTTGCAATTACAGAGATCATACGTTTCCTGTAGGTCTTGACCAGGTTTGCACACACTGCAGCAGGGATTTTGGCCCACTCCTCCATACAGACCTTCTCTAGATCCTTCAGGTTTCGGGGCTGTCGCTGGGCAATACGGACTTTCAGCTCCCTCCAAAGATGTTCTATTGGGTTCAGGTCTAGAGACTGGCTAGGCCACTCCAGGACCTTGAGATGTTTCTTACGGAGCCACTCCTTAGTTGCCCTGGCTGTGTGTTTCGGGTCGTTGTCATGCTGGAAGACCCAGCCACGACCCATCTTCAATGCTCTTACTGAGGGAAGGAGGTTGTTGGCCAAGATCTCGCGATACATGGCCCCATCCATCCTCCCCTCAATACGGTGCAGTCGTCCTGTCCCCTTTGCAGAAAAGCATCCCCAAAGAATGATGTTTCCACCTCCATGCTTCACGGTTGGGATGGTGTTCTTGGGGTTGTACTCATTCTTCTTCTTCCTCCAAACACGGCGAGTGGTTTAGACCAAAAAGCAAAATTTTTGTCTCATCGGACCACATGACCTTCTCCCATTCCTCCTCTGGATCATCCAGATGGTCATTGGCAAACTTCAGACGGGCCTGGACATGCACTGGCTTGAGCAGGGGGACCTTGCGTGCGCTGCAGGATTTTAATCCATGACGGCGTAGTGTGTTACTAATGGTTTTCTTTGAGACTGTGGTCCCAGCTCTCTTCAGGTCATTGACCAGGTCCTGCTGTGTAGTTCTGGGCTGATCCCTCACCTTCCTCATGATCATTGATGCCCCACGAGGTGAGATCTTGCATGGAGCCCCAGACCGAGGGTGATTGACCGTCATCTTGAACTTCTTCCATTTTCTAATAATTGCACCAACAGTTGTTGCCTTCTCACCAAGCTGATTGCCTATTGTCCTGTAGCCCATCCCAGCCTTGTGCAGGTCTACAATTTTATCCCTGATGTCCTTACACAGCTCTCTGATCTTGGCCATTGTGGAGAGATTGGAGTCTGTTTGATTGAGTGTGTGGACAGGTGTCTTTTATACAGGTAACGAGTTCAAACAGGTGCAGTTAATACAGGTAATGAGTGGAGAACAGGAGGGCTTCTTAAAGAAAAACTAACAGGTCTGTGAGAGCCGGAATTCTTACTGGTTGGTAGGTGATCAAATACTTATGTCATGCAATAAAATGCAAATTAATTACTTAAAAATCATACAATGTGATTTTCTGGATTTTTGTTTTAGATTCCATCTCTCACAGTTGAAGTGTACCTATGATAAAAATGACAGACCTCTACATGCTTTGTAAGTAGGAAAACCTGCAAAATCGGCAGTGTATCAAATACTTGTTCTCCCCACTGTATGTTCTCCCCACACCAAGAGACCCTAATTGTTGATATGGTCCGTGAGAACAATGCCATTAAACTGAGCGAAATTCAGCAGAAGATCATTGAGGACCATTTACATTTTGAGGGTATCAACAGTGTCAGCCTCTCTACTGTTGATCGTGTCCTCAAGCGCAACAGACTGCGCATGAAACAGCTATACAGAGTGCCCTTTGATCGCAACTCAGACAGAGTCAAAGAGCAAAGATTCCAGTATGTACAGGTTGGCATATATCCAGACACATTCAATGTTGATTACTCTAAGTAGTGATTTACTGTAGTGGCCTAAATCACTTTTTCCGTATCACTTACAAAACTATATCTATTTCTACAGCGGGTTTTTCAACTGGATGCAATGGAAAGACCCCATCAATACATCTACATGGATGAAGCTAGGTTTACAGTAATCTCACCAAAAGGAGAAGGAGAGGCCGTAATGTGATTGGCCATCGGGCCATTGTTGGTGTTCCTGGGCAGCGTGGTGGCAATGTCACATTATGTGCTGCCATCAGCAATCATGGGGTTGTCCACCATCATGCCAACCTGGGGCCCTACAACACTCACCAGCTCCTCATTTTCCTCAATCACATGCGAGATGCTTTGTTAGGGCAGCAGGATGAGCATCCCATCTATGTTGTTGTTTGGGACAATGTGAGTTTTCACAGAGCCCTCCAGGTTAGAGAGTGGTACAATATGAACCAAGGTTTTATCAATCTTTGCCTTCCACCGTACTCCCCTTTCCTAAACCCCATTGAGGAATTCTTCTCCTCATGGCGGTGGAAGGTATATGAACGCCAACCTTACACCAGGGTAAATCTCCTGCAAGCCATGGGACTTGCCTGTGGTGACATAGGTGTGGAGGCATGCCAAGCCTGGATAAGGCATGCCAGGGGTTTTTTCCCCCGTTGCCTGGCCAGACAAAATGTGGCCTGTGATGTGGATGAAGTCCTGTGGCCTGACCCAGTACGGAGACATGATGCTGTGGCTGAGTAATGCACTTATTTGTATATTTTTGTACTTTCTTTTTACATGGGCTTACTGTACACAAGTGGCAAACGCATAAGATTTCTGTTTGTTTTTACAAGTGCTACATGTAAATGCACAAGATTTCTGTTTTGTCTTTTTGTACAAGTGCTAAATGCACAGTTTTTTTTTGTTTTGCAACATGCATTTAGCCTACAGTGAACAATAAACATGTATTTCTCCAGCTTCATGTCCTGAGCATTGTGTTTTCTATTTTTCTACGTAGTGTTTAGTGACTGTTCAGTAGTGTTTTTAATTTTGATTGACTCGGGGCACGATTTGACAACATAGTTCAGTTTTGAGCACAGATTGAACTGTTTTGAGGTGAAAGTTTGGTTTTGCAAGAAGAGTCTGAGGTTTTGTGAATGTAGCTTGAAAATTGGGTTTTGTGTTCACAGTTAAGAGAAAATGAGAGCAGCTTTCAAGAAATGTGTCTTAGCAATGGAGAAAAACTGTAGTGAGTGAGTCCATGTAACTTATTATGTGACTTGTTAATCACATTTTTACATCTGAACTTATTTAGGCTTGCCATAACAAAGGGGTTGAATACTTATTTACCCAAGACATTTCAGCTTTCATTTGTAATTATTTTTTTTTAAATTGAACAACATAATTCCACTTTATGGGGTATTGTGTGTAGGCCAGTTACCAGACAAATCTCAATTCAATCTTTTAAATTCAGGCTGTTAACAACAAAATGTGGAAAAAGTCCAGAGGTGTGAATACTTTCTGAAGGCACTGTATACTAGTATTATTATTCAACATCTCCTCACCTGGGATTTGAACTCACAACCGCTTGGTTCTCAGCATTCTGATCTTCGTGTTATACCACCATCAATCACTCAATCTAATGTATTTATAAAGCCCTTTTTACATCAGCAGACATCACAAAGTGCTTATACAGAAACCCAGCCTAAAACCCCAAACAGCAAGCATTGCAGACGCACATTAGAAGCACGGAGGCTTTTCATAGCCGAGCATGCAGAGGTCGAGAGAGAGAGAGAGAGAGAGAGAGAGAGAGCTCACCCCCCACAATAAAAAATTACCAATTGTCACGATCGTCGAAGGAGGAGGACCAAGGCGCAGCGTGATATTCGTACATACTTATTTTATTAAGTGCACACAATAAACAAAACAACAAACGATAACGTGACGTCCTAGGTCTAACACAACCAACACGGAACAAGATCCCACAACTACTGTGGGAAAACAGCCTGTCTAAATGTGGTTCCCAATCAGAGACAACCAGCCACAGCTGACACTCGTTGCCTCTGATTGAGAACCACTCTGGCCAACATAGAAATACAAGAACTAGATAATAGAACGTAGAACAAAAACACATAGACTCTACACACCCTGGCTCAACATATTAGAGTCCCCAGAGCCAGGGTGTGACAGTACCCCCCCCCCAAAGGCGCGGACTGCGACCGCGCCTAAACATAACCGAACAGGGGAGGGCTGGGTGGGCATTCCTCCTCGGAGGCGGTTCCGGCTCCAGGCTTGACCACCACCCTGCAACAATCCCCCCGTAGCGCCCCTGATCCGGTCTGGCCCCGCTGGCTGGAGCTGGACTGGACATCGGTGGAGCGGATTGCTTAGGCTCCGATGTGGAGCAGCTGACCGGTACCTGACCAGGCACCGGTTGTGCCGGACTGACGACGCGCACTCCTGGCTTGGTGCGTGGAGCAGGAACGGGCCGGACCGGGCTGACGACGCGCACCCCTGGCTTGGTGCGTGGAGCAGGAACGGGCCGAACCGGGCTGACGACGCGCACCCCTGGCTTGGTGCGTGGAGCAGGAACGGGCCGGACCGGGCTGACGACGCGCACCCCTGGCTTGGTGCGTGGAGCAGGAACGGGCCGGACCGGGCTGACGACGCGCACCCCTGGCTTGGTGCGTGGAGCAGGAACGGGCCGGACCGGGCTGACGACGCGCACCCCTGGCTTGGTGCCTGGAGCAGGAACGGCCGGACCGGGCTGACGACGCGCACCCCTGGCATGGTGCGTGGAGCAGGAACGGGCCGGACCGGGCTGACGATGCGCACCCCTGGCTTGGTGCGGGGAGCAGGAACGGGCCGTACCGGGCTGGCGACGCGCACCATTGGCTTGGTGCGGGGAGCAGGAACGGGCCGTACCGGGCTGGCGATGCGCACCATTGGCTTGGTGCGGGGAGCAGGAACAGGCCGGACCGGGCTGGCGACGCGCACCGTAGGCTTGGTGCGAGGGGCAGGAACAGGCCGGGCCGGGCTGGCGACGCGCACCATTGGCTTGGTGCGGGAGCAGGAACAGGCCGGGCCGGGCTGGCGACACGCACCGTAGGCTTGGTGCGAGGGGCAGGAACAGGCCGGGCCGGGCTGGCGACGCGCACCGTAGGCTTGGTGCGAGGAGCAGGAACAGGCCGGGCCGGGCTGGCGACGCGCACCATAGGCTTGGTGCGGGGAGCAAGAACAGGCCGGGCCGGGCTGGCGATGCGCACCCCTGGCTTGGTGCGTGGAGCAGGAACGGACCGGACCGGGCTGACGATGCGCACCCCTGGCTTGGTGCGTGGAGCAGGAACGGACCGGACCGGGCTGACGATGCGCACCCCTGGCTTGGTGCGGGGAGCAGGAACGGGCCGTACCGGGCTGGCGACGCGCACCATTGGCTTGGTGCGGGGAGCAGGAACAGGCCGGACCAGGCTGGCGACGCGCACCGTAGGCTTGGTGCGAGGGGCAGGAACAGGCCGGGCCGGGCTGGCGACGCGCACCATTGGCTTGGTGCGGGGAGCAGGAACAGGCCGGGCCGGGCTGGCGACGCGCACCGTAGGCTTGGTGCGAGGGGCAGGAACAGGCCGGGCCGGGCTGGCGACGCGCACCGTAGGCTTGGTGTGAGGGGCAGGAACAGGCCGGGCCGGGCTGGCGACGCGCACCATAGGCTTGGTGCGGGGGACAGGAACAGGCCGGACCGGGCTGGCGACGCGCACCATTGGCTTGGTGCGGGGAGCAGGAACAGGCCGGGCCGGGCTGGGAACACGCACTACTAACTTAGTGCGGGGAGCAGGAACGGGTCGGACTGGACTGGGAACACGCACTACTAACTTAGTGCGGGGAGCAGGAACAGGTCGGGCCGGACTGGGAATACGCACTACTAACTTAGTGCGGGGAGCAGGAACGGGTCGGGCCGGACTGGGAATACGCACTACTAACTTAGTGCGGGGAGCAGGAACGGGTCGGGCCGGACTGGGAATACGCACTACTAACTTAGTGAGGGGAGCAGGAACGGGCCGGACCGGACTGGTGACACACACCACTTACTTGGTGTGAGGAGCGGGACTGGGTTTCTTCATAACCCTCCGCTCCCTCAGCTGCCTACTCAGATCCTCTCGCCTTGCCTCTACTCTCTCCTTCTCCCTTATCGCCTCCAGTAGCTCCTCCCTCTGAACCACTAACTCCTGCTCCCTCTGGACCAATAGCCCCCTTAACCTGGTGGCCTCCTCTCCTAACCTCCCAATACGCCCTGTGGCTGCCTCCTGCTGCCCCGTCGCCCATGCCGTGTGCCCCCCCCCTAATTTTTTTTGGGGGTTGCCTCTCGTCCATCCGACGATGACACTGTTGACGCTGTTGCTCCTCTCTCGCCAGGGCCTTAACTTTAGCCCATGGCCCTTCTCCCGCGAGCATGTCCTCCCAGGACCACCATTGGCCCACCTGGGCCATCGCCAACCTCTCCAGCTCCTTACCCGGCGCTTTCTCCTGGACACACTGCTTGGTCCTGGTTTGGTGGGATCTTCTGTCACGATCGTCGAAGGAGGAGGACCAAGGCGCAGCGTGATATTCGTACATACTTATTTTATTAAGTGCACACAATAAACAAAACAACAAATGATAACGTGACGTCCTAGGTCTAACACAACCAACACGGAACAAGATCCCACAACTACTGTGGGAAAACAGCCTGTCTAAATGTGGTTCCCAATCAGAGACAACCAGCCACAGCTGACACTCGTTGCCTCTGATTGAGAACCACTCTGGCCAACATAGAAATACAAGAACTAGATAATAGAACGTAGAACCAAAACACATAGACTCTACACACCCTGGCTCAACATATTAGAGTCCCCAGAGCCAGGGTGTGACACCAATATCCCCTGTACTGCATACTCACCTTTTCCTCTACCCCACGATACAAAAACAACACCACACATCACAATAACCCAAACCTCACCACCTCTACAACCGTAAATACAGACCATCTTCCCCAGCTATACAGACAGCCCCCCCAACACACCATATCTCTTTAAACATCTCCACACTTTTTATCATTTTATAAAACTCAAATTACACCCTAAGGCATGCAGACTATCCCATTAAATAATAGTAAAGGGTCTGTTATCCCTCCACCTTTGACCCTGTTCCTCCTTGTTATCCAAATAGCTAACTTTGACTGAGCAAACACTAAATTCAACAACACACAATTTTCCTTTTCCTTATTTGAATACCTGTACCCCATTATAAACATCCCGACAGTAAAACCCACCCCCAACCTCTCACACAGATATTCCAACTGAGACATTAAAGGCATTAACCTGGCACACACAGAAAACACATTAATCACAATTTCACTCACTCCCGGTTCAACCCATGCTAACCAGCTGTTAGTGGCTAGGGCTCCATGTAAAACCCTCCACTGGAGGTCCCCTGACCTCTTTGGTACTGGGAGTTTGTAGAGCCCCCTCCATCTAAAACCCACCATACTCTCCGCCCCACATACCCCCTGCCACTGATGTGCCTTCACTCCTGTTAGGCTCCTGATGTTCCGTACCTTAATACAGAGGTTGTAAAGGGCTTTACCTCCCACCCCTTCAAACTCTCCCAGACTCGGAGTGTTAAAATCTAACAAGTCCTCCAGACCCCCTTGCCAGTCCCCAGTCTCTGCCGTCACGTGCAGTGGCGGAAAGAGTAAAAATCAGAGAGTCCTGCTATACTCAGTCCCTCCAGCCTCATGAGGAATAGCTGCCGGTCCAACCCTAATCCGCCAGCTCTCCTCAGCAGCGCACATGCTGGCTCCCTCCATCCGACATCAGTATGGTACAGCAGTCTCTGTGCCACCTTTAGTCGGAATGCAGCCACCCTGCTCTCCAGTTCCACCAGGCCCTGTCCTCATATCCAACACTGCCGCCCTCAGCCAGTGATGGCCCGACCAGAAAAAATCCACCAGCTTGCGTTGCAGGTCTGCGAGCAAACCGGCGGTGGGGTTGAGGACAGCCAGTTTATGCCACAGGGAAGATGCCACCAGGTTGTTGATTATCAGCACCCTCCTTCTATATGACACTTGGGACAGGAGCCACCTCCACCTGGCCAATCTTGACACCACTGCCTGTGACAGCCCCTCCCAGTTCTTCCTGACCCACCTCTCCGAGCCCAGGTACACCCCCAATATTTTAAGCCCTTCACAACCCCACTGCAACCCCCCTGGAAACAGAGGGGCCCTATCCCCCCAAGCCCCACATAACAGAGCGTTGCTCTTTCCCCAGTTTATCTTAGCTGACGAAGCTCCCTCGTACACCTTCAGACTATTCTCTAGTGCCTGCATATCCTGACCATCCCTGACCATCACAGAAACGTCATCTTCATACGTTGACACTGCTATGCCTGTCCAGCACACTCCCTGCAGTCTCCTGCGTAGCAGGCCCAAAAAATGCTCAATGGCTAGTGTATATAACTGCCCTGATAGAGGGCATCCTTGTCTAATGCCATGCCTCACCCAGACTGGCCTACTGAGCCCCCCTCCCACCTTAACCATACATGATGCCCCTGCATACAACATCTTCACATAGGCCAAAAACCTTTCCCCAAACCCAAACACAGACATCACATTAAACAGATACTCATGGTCCACTCTATCAAAAGCCTTCTCTTGATCTAAAGAGACCAGACCAAAGTTCACATTAGAACTTCTCGACAAGTCCAACATGTCCCTGATTAAGAACAAGTTGTCCGTGATTAAGCGTCCTGGTACGCAATATGTCTGGTCCTTGTGTACTATAGAGTCCAGATGGGACTTCAGTCTGTTAGCGAGGACCTTGGCAAATATCTTGTAGTCCGCACAGAGCAATGCCACAGGCCTCCAGTTCTTAAGTTCACACAAGTCTCCTTTTTTGGGCAGGAGAATCAGAGCCGCCCGCCGGCAACTCATCGGCAACTCTCCTACCCCGACGCATTCACGCAACACGCAAAAGAAGTCCAGTCCAATTATTCCCCAGAATGTTTTATAAAACTCCACTGGGAGTCCAACGACCCCCGGTGCACGGCCGGGGAACATCTGGGTTACGGCCTCTGCCAGTTCATGGGACAACAGGGGAATGTCCATTTCATCCCTCTGTACCAGAGAGAGCTTAGGGAGTTCGGCAAACAAAACCTGAGCACACATAGGATCACACAGTTCTGCCCTATACAATTCAGTATAAAACTCCACTGTCCGCTCCCGCATCTCCCCCACCACAGAGGTCACCCGCCCATTCGAAAGCCGTAGACAATGCATACCCTTGGCTTCACCGCTCTGTCTTTCCAAACCAAAGAAGAAGGAGCTGGGAGCATCCTTGTCCTTGAGCATGGAGAACCTAGCTCTTACAAGTGCTCCCTTTGCTTTAACCTGGAAAAAACTGCCCAGGTCCCTACGTAGTTCAGCTAGATTAGCCTGGAGGCCTACATTGCCTTGCCCCACCAGCTCTACCTCCATCTCACTAATACTACGCTCGAGTTCCCCCAATACTCTCCTAGCCTCTGAGGATGAGAGAGCTGTATACTGTTGGCAGAAAAGCAGAATTTGGACTTTTCCCACATCCCACCATTGACTCAGAGACTCATACTCCTCTCTTCGCTGCCAGCACCTTTCCCAAAAAGTCTGGAAACCTGAGCAAAAAGTGGCATCTTGTATGAGCTTTACATTAAACTTCCAATAGGATGCCTGCCGAGGCCCTGGTGAAATAGACAGCCGAGTCATGGTTATGTGATGATCCGAAAAACCCACCGGGAGAATGGTAGCGCCCAACAGCCTGTTGCTCTGATTCCTGGACATGTACAATCGATCAAGCCGGGCTGCACTCACCCTAGCCCCAAAGACCTTCACCCATGTATATTGTCTTGTGTTGGGATGTCTAGTTCTCCAAACATCAACTAGGTCAAATTGATTAATAATGCCCCTTAACACCCCCACTGAGCCTGAATGAGGCTCCTCCCCATTTCTGTCTTCCGTAAAATCCATCGTACAGTTCCAGTCCCCGCCGACCACCAGCGTCTCCTCAGGCAATACCTGGGAGAGTTCCTTTCTAAGACACCCAAATAGAAGCCCCCTCTCTCTCCCTGTGTTGGGCGCATACACATTTATAAAGACAAAACCCCTGTTGTTAATTTCTGCCTTTACTACAAGCAGTCTACCCGTACACACCTCTTTTGAGGAGCACATTTTTACAGACAGACCCGGTACAAAAAGGACTGCCACCCCTGCACTAACATTTGTCCCATGGCTCAGCACACTTGCCCCTTTCCACCAGAGCCCCCAATCAACTTCATTCCCCACATCGCTATGCGTCTCCTGCAGAAACAACACTTGTACTTTCTTTTGTTTTACATATTCACCCAACACACTCCTCTTTCCCGCATCTCTGGCGCCATTAATATTAAGCGAGCCTACCCAAAGAGTCTCCATAAGAAGTGGGAGAAAAGCCAGCAAAGAAAGAGACCAATAGCAAAGCTCAAAAAGCTCCAGTGCCAGAAAGAAAACTTTCATCTAAACAGTGTCTGAAGGTAGACCTTTACGCACAATTTTGACCCACTTCCTCAACCTAAACCGTTTCCTGGGTGAGAGGACACCATGCCCCTCATTTTTCATAGCATGTTGCACTGATCTTACAAACTTTCCCGGATCGCAAAAAAAAGTCTCAAGATTAACTTTTTTCCCCTTAGTCTCCTTCAGGAACCTTGACAGTTCCGTCACCGTGTACTTTGACCCCTCTGACTGACTGGCTGTCAGCTCTGGACCCATTGAGGAGGAGTCTGAAAAGAAATCCTCCTCATCGGCTTCTTCCTCAGACTCACCTTCCTCCTCCTCATCTCCATCTCCCAACGTGACCACCTGCCCTTCCTCTCTAGTCAGGGCCTCCCCCCCAGAACCAGGCAAAGGTTCCTTGGTGCCTTTCACCACACCAGCCTCTCCCCCCCCACCTCCTTTCTTCTATCCCCTTTTTCCTCTTCCGCTTGACACCCTCCTCCACCCCTCCTAGTCGCTTACCCTTCCCCACTACACTCTCCTCTTCCACTAGCATAACCTGACTAGGCCCAGCATCATCTACACCACCATCCATAACACGACTAGACCCAGCCTCATCTACACCACCATCTATAGCATGACTATACCCAGCCTCATCTACGCCACCATCTATAGCATGACTAGGCCCAGCCTCTGCTGCCTGTGTCTCATGGCCCCCTGTACGTTGACCTCGATTTCCCCCACTGGTGCTTGAACCCTCACCTTCTCTACGGCCTTTATCTGGGCACACAAAGCTCTTATGCCCCAAATCCCCACACTCAAAGCACCGTAGACTATCTGTGCTGGCAAAACCTGCATAGAGCCCCTCCCCATCCAGTATGCCTACACTTTGGACATCAAAGTTAATCTCAGTTTTGTTAGAAATATGCTTAAAAAAAAAACAATTATCTTTATCATAGTGATTTGGGGGTAATATTAGAAGAGAATAATATTCCCCACCAACATTAGAAAACTATACAGAAATCCCCTCAAACTGCTGAAATAAGTACAGTGCCTTCAGAAAGTATTCATACCCCTTGACTTATTTCACATTTTGTTGTGTTACAGCCTCAATTCACAATGGATTAAATAGTCACCCATCTACACACAGTACCCCACAATGAAAAGTGAGAACATGTTTTTAGGCATTTTTGCAAATGTATTGACATTATAACAGAAATATCTCATTTACATAAGTATTAACACCCCTGTCTGTATCACCTTTGCACATCTGGATTTGGGGATTTTCTTCCATTCTTCCTTGCAGATTTTCTCAATCTCTGTTAAATTACATGGGGAGCAGCGGTGAGTTACATTTTTGTCTCATCAGACCACAAAATCTATTGCCTTATGATGTCAGAGTCTTGCATGTGCCTTTTTGCAAACTACAGGTGTGCTGTCATGTGCCTGTTTCCCATGAGTGGCTTCCGTCTGGCCACTCTTCCATAAAGCACAGATTCATGAAGTGCTGTAGAGACTGCTGTCCTACTGGCAGGTTCTCCCATCTCAGCCAAGGAACTCTGTAGTTCTGTCAAAGTGGTCATTGGGTTCTTGGTCACCTCCCTGACCAAAGTCCTTCTTGCCCAGTTGCTCAGTTTGGTCGGATGGCCAGCTCTAGGCAGAGTCTGGGTAGTTCCAGATTTTTTCAATTTCCCAATGAAGTAGACCACTATGCTCTTGGAAACTTTCAACACTTTTTTTAATACCCTTTATACCCTTTTTTATACCCTTCCCCAGATATATGCCTCATCACAATTCTGTCTCGGAGATCTACGGACAGTTCCTTGGATCTCATGGTGTAGTTTCTGCACTGACATGCACTGTCAATTGTAGGACCATATATAGTCCTAACAATTGAATTGGCCACAGGTGGACTCCAATCATGTTGTAGTGACATCTCAAGGAGGCTCAAAGGAAATTAGATGCACCTAAGCTAAATTTGGAGTGTCATAGCAAAGGGGTGTGAATACTTATGTAAATGAGATATTTCTGTATGTAATTTTCAATACATTTGCAAAGATTTCAAAAAACATGTTTTCACTTTGTCATTATGGAGTATTGTGTGTAGATGGGTGAGGGAAAAAAAATATTTAATCCATTTTTTATTGAGGCTGTAACAACAAAATGTGGAATAAGTCAAGATAGATCTACTATAGGTACTGAATGTGTAGGAGAATACTACAGACTTTGTTGCGCAGCAGAAAGATAAGCTCACCTAAAACCCAGAGGTTGTATGTTCAAATACCAGGTGGCGTCATTTTTTAGCTGAACAGTGCACCACTTGCTTAAAAAAAACAAAAAAAACATACCATTTATTCTTTACTGATAATGTTTTGGAATGGTTTGAAGAACCCTTTTGGAACCATTTTTTCTAAGAGTATGTGTAGTTTCATGGTATCAAGTTGACATTGTTGTCACATTTATTTCACATGATATCATGTTTTCACGTTGCTTTTACATGTTGTCACACGTTATCACAAAATATCACCATATAGTGGCATTTGGCTTGCTTTATAACTTTTTTGTTTGGCTGAGTCCGTCCTCTTCCTCCATCTCTCTCTCCAGTGTCGTCTCTTCGTCACCAGTGTCCTCCAAATTGAACATCCCTGGGAGCTACGTAAAACCGCTAATGTGTCAAAGAGACGTCGGAACACAAGTTCCAGTAATCTTGATCATAATGAAATGTGTTGAGTTCAGTCAAAAGCTGCTGTTTTCCAGCTACCCTACGTCGCACACCTCAAGGCAGAGACATCAGAGGCTGAGGAAGAAAGTTGATTCCAGCTGAGTGTCAAGGGCTGATGTAATGTGGTGTGGGAGTCAGGCGCAGGACACCGAAGCTTAGTCCAACAGTCTTTACTAGTGAAACACTAGGCAAAATACAATAACGGCCTCAACAAAAAACAGAGGCGAGCGATTACGCAAACTGTGCGTAAACAACGAAAACAACAAACATAGAGAAACACGCAGCACAACGGACAGGCGTAACAATAACACACAAACTAACCAACACAAAGCAGGCAACTTATAGGACACATAATCAGACACAAACGGACACAGGTGCAATAGACAGACAAAACCAATCTAACATCGAAACATCTAACGGTGGTAGCTAGTACTCCGGGGACGGCGAACGCCGAAGCCTGCCCGAGCAAGGAGGAGGAGCAGCCTCGGCAGAATCCGTGACAGTACCCCCCCCTTGACGCGCGGCTCCAGCCGTGCGCCGACCCCGGCCTCGGGGACGACCAGGAGGACGCGGAGCCGGGCGCGTGGGATGACCACGGTGGAACTCAGTCAGGAGAGATGGATCTAGGATATCCCTCCTAGGCACCCAGCACCGTTCCTCCAGACCGTACCCTCCCACTCCACGAGATACTGGAGACCCCCCATCCGACGCCTCGAGTCCAAGATGGTCCTGACCGTGTACGCCGGAGCTCCTCGATGTCCAGTGGGGGCGGAGGGGTCTCTCCTATCTCACCTTCTTGGAGTGGACCAGCTACCACCGGCCTGAGAAGAGACACATGGAACGAGGGGTTAATATTCTTATAATCAATAGGCAGTTGTAACCTGTAACACACCTCGTTCAATCTCCTCAGGACTTTAAAAGGCCCCACAAACCGCCGACCCAGCTTCCGGCAGGGCAGGCGGAGGGGCAGGTTTCGAGTCGAGAGCCAGACTCGATCTCCCGGTGCGTACACCGGACCCTCACTGCGGTGGCGATCGGCGCTCGCCTTCTGTCGACGGATGGCCCGCTGCAGATGGACATGAGCAGCGTTCCACGTCTCCTCCGAGCGCCGAATCCACTCGTCCACCGCAGGAGCCTCGATCTGGCTCTTGTGCCATGGTGCCAGAACCGGCTGATACCCTAACACACACTGGAAAGTGGTTAGATTGGTGGAGGAGTGGCGGAGAGAGTTCTGTGCCATCTCTGCCCAGGGGATATACCTTGACCACTCCTCCGGACGGCCCTGGCAATAGGACCTCAGAAACCTACCCACATCCTGGTTGACTCGTTCTACCTGCCCATTGCTCTCTGGGTGGTAACCCGAGGTAAGGCTCACCGAGACCCCCAAGCGTTCCATGAACGCCCCCCAGACTCTGGAGGTGAACTGGGGACCTCGGTCAGACACTCTATCCTCGGGAACCCCATAGTGCCGGAAAACGTGGGTAAATAGGGCCTCAGCGGACTGTAGGGCAGTAGGGAGACCCGGCATTGGGAGGAGACGACAGGCCTTGGAAAACCGATCCACAACGACCAAAATGGTGGTATTCCCCTGGGAGGGGGGAAGGTCGGTCACAAAATCCACCGAAAGGTGGGACCATGGTCGTTGTCGAACGGGCAGGGGATGTAACTTACCCCTGGGCAGGTGTCTAGGCGCCTTACACTGGGCGCACACCGAGCAGGAGGAGACATAAACCCTCACATCCCTAGCTAACGTTGGCCACCAGTATTTCACGCTAAGGCAGTGCACTGTCCGGCCAATACCGGGATGTCCAGAGGAGGGTGATGTATGAGCCCAATAAATAAGGCGATCACGAACCTCGAGCGGAACGTACGTCCGCCCCACAAGACACTCTGGGGGAGTAGGGTCGGTACGCAATGCCCGCTCGATCTCCGCATCGACCTCCCACACCAACGGAGCCACCAGACAAGACTCCGGCAGTATGGGAGTAGGCTCAATGGACCTCTCCTCTGTGTCATACCGCCGGGACAGGGCGTCTGCCTTACCGTTCTGGGACCCTGGGATGTCTGTGATCTTAAAAACAAACCGGGTCAGGAACATGTTCCACCTAGCCTGACGAGGGTTCAATCTCCTAGCTGCCCGGATGTACTCCAGGTTACGGTGGTCAGTCAGAATGAGGAAAGGGTGTTGAGCCCCCTCAAGCCAATGCCTCCACACCTTTAGGGCCTGAACCACAGCTAACAGCTCCCTGTCCCCTACGTCATAATTACGCTCCGCCGGGCTGAGCTTCTTAGAATAGAACGCACAGGGGCGGAGTTTGGGTGGCGTGCCGGACCGTTGCGACAGGACTGCCCCAATACCGGCCTCGGACGCGTCTACCTCAACTTGGAATGGTAAAGCGGGATCCGGATGCGCCAGCACCGGAGCCGAAGTGAACAGGTTCTTCAGTTTAACAAATGCCCTGTCCGCTTCAGCTGACCACTGCAAACGCACCGGACCCCCCTTTAGCAGGGACGTAATGGGAGCTGCCACCTGTCCAAAGCCCCGGATAAACCTCCGGTAGTAATTAGCAAAACCCAAAAACTGGTGCACCTCTTTTACAGTGGTTGGAGTTTGCCAATTACGCACGGCCGACACACGGTCAACATCTATCTTCACACCAGACGCGGACAACCGATAACCCAAAAAGGAGATGGACTCCTGGAAAAACAAGCATTTCTCTGCCTTGACATACAAGTCATGCTCCAACAGCCTCCTCAACACTCGGCGCACCAGGGCTACATGCTCGGCTCGTGTAGAAGAGTACACTAGGATGTCGTCGATGTATACTACCACACCCTGCCCATGCATGTCCCGGAAAATCTCGTCCACAAAGGATTGGAAGACTGAAGGAGCATTCATTAACCCGTATGGCATGACGAGATACTCGTAATGACCCGAGGTGGTGCTAAATGCTGTTTTCCATTCATCCCCCTCCCTAATGCGCACCAGATTGTACGCGCTCCTGAGATCCAACTTTGTGAAGAAACGCGCTCCGCGTAATGACTCCGTCATAGTCGCAATCAGAGGAAGAGGGTAACTGTACTTAACCGTGATCTGATTGAGACTACGGTAATCAATACACGGGCGCAAACCCACATCCTTCTTCTTTACAAAGAAGAAACTCGAGGAAACCGGGGAAGTGGAGGACCGTATGTATCCCTGTTCCAAGGACTCGGCTATGTAAGTCTCCATAGCCGCTGTCTCCTCTTGAGACAGGGGATACACACGGCTCCGCGGAAGCTCCTGTTTGGAGATCTATCGCACAATCCCCCTGTCTATGAGGTGGCAGCCGTGTTGCCCTAGTTTTGCTAAACACAAGTGCTAAATCCTCATATTCAGGGTGAATGCGCATTGCGGGCACTTGGTTCGGACTCTCCACCGAAGTCGCCCCTAAGGAAACACCTAAACATCTCCCTACACACTGGGCAGACCACTCCATAAGAGCCCTCTGTTGCCACGCAATGGTAGGATCATGGGCGCTTAACCAGGGAAGCCCCAGCACCACGGGATACGCAGGAGAGTCGATCAGATAAAACTGAATGATCTCCTCATGACCCCCTGCGTAGTCATCTTAAGTGGTGCTGTGACTTCTCTGATCAACCCCGACCCCAGCGGCCGGCTGTCTAGGGCATGAACATGAAAGGGGGCTTCCACCGGCCGAAGGGGAATTCCTAACCTAAAACAAAATTCACGATCAACAAAATTCCCAGCTGCGCCTGAATCTACTAGCGCCTTATGCTGGGAATGAGGTGCCACCTGTGGAAATCTCACAGGTATACACAGGTGACCAACAGAGAGCTCTGGGTAAGTGGGGCGCCTACTCACCTGAAATGACTCCCCAGTGCGTGGCCTGTTGTCCCCTCTCCCAGGAGACCCTCCCCAGCACCTAGCCGCAGTGTGCCCTCCACGGCCACAGTTGGTGCAGGGGACGGCCCCCCTTGGGTTCTCTCTCCTCCTCTCCCTAGCGCCAGCACCCCCGAGCTCCATGGGAATCGGCTCGGAGGTGCTGGAGGGCGGAATGGACGACCCCCATTCGGGACGTCCGCGGGTAGCCAGCAGGGTGTCGAGACGGATGGAAATGTCCACCAACTGGTCGAAGGATAGGTTGGTGTCCCTGCAGGCCAGCTCACGACGAACGTCCTCTCGTAGGCTACACCGATAATGGTCGATGAGGGCCCTCTCATTCCACCCCGCCTCAGCCGCTAAAGTCCGGAACTCCAGGGCGAACTCCTGTGCACTCCTCTTCCCCTGTCGGAGGTGGAACAGACGCTCCCCCGCCGCCTTCCCCTCAGGTGGATGATCGAACACAGCCCGAAAGCGGCGGGAGAACTCCGCGTAGGTGATGGTGGCGGCGTCTATTCCCCTCCATTCAGCGTTGGCCCACTCCAACGCCTTGCCGGATAGACAGGAGATGAGGGCGGAGACGCTCTCGTATCCCGAGGGCGCCGGGTGTATGGTGGCCAAGTAGAGTTCCACCTGCAGGAGGAACCCCTGACACCCGGCTGCAGTACCATCATATGCCCTCGGGAGCGAGAGCCGAATGCCACTGGGTTCCGGTGCTGGGAGAGGAGGACTGGCCGATGGTGATGGTAAGGTGTGCGACGGCGTGGGCACCTCTCCAGTAACCAAACGGCGCAGAGTGTTGGACACCTCGTTCATGGCGGCCCCAAGTTGCCGGATCATGGTGTCTTGATCGCTGATCCGATCTTCCAGCGACTTGGATGCCGCCGCTGCTCCTGCTGACTCCATGTGGTGTGTTATTCTGTCAAGGTCTGATGTAATGTGGTGTGGGAGTCAGGCGCAGGACACCGAAGCTTAGTCCAACAGTCTTTGCTAGTGAAACACTAGGCAAAATACAATAACGGCCTCAACAAAAAACAGAGGCGAGCGATTACGCAAACTGTGCGTAAACAACGAAAACAACAAACATAGAGAAACACGCAGCACAGTAGTGAGCGATTGATTACACAAATACTACCTGGTATAAAGTAAACATACGTTTGAAGAGCTTTGAAGAAGATACGTTATCTAACAAAATCAAAGTACAAATTTTCCTCGCCCATTGTAGTCTGTGCACTAATCTGTGTTTTAAACAAAATGTTAAAAATATAAGTGGAAAACACTTAGAAAACATGACATACACCATTTAGCAAATGTAGGCCATTTGTTTCCAGAGAGGAAAACATAACCGAGTAGCTCTTGAACAGACAGGTGATCCGCTTATAATGGATGATATTCCCAGTGGTGTTTATTTATAGTTAATTGATAATTGAGGTCTATGAAGAGATGCTCATTAAATCATAGCCAATACGCCTGCCTATAAGGTTGCATGCCATTTACTAAGAAACAAGCCTCCTGAGTGTTTTAATGCTTCCCACTACTGAAATGCACTCTGAAATTAATAATTAATATGGAAAATACACTTAACTCATATTACCACTGGGCACAAATGTCAATTCAACGTCTATTACACGTTGGTTCAACATAATTTCATTGACATTTTTTGGGAAACAACGTTGATTCAACCAGTGTGTGCCCAGTGGGTTACTAGAAAAGCAGAGCCTTGAGGGACCTCACTTTGAGCCAATGACCATTCATTTTGACTGCAACATTCTACCAGTCTAATAAATACATTTAAAATATGCTATCGAAAAATTATCATTATCATTATCATTTGGTTGTGTTTATGAAGGTCTTGGGTAACATTAGAATACCCCCCAAAAAATATTTCAAAGAATTTTCATTACTTTATGTTACTGTAGGCATTCTGCTGCCATGCATGCATGGAACAATGGTTATTCTTGGAAAACGTGATATTTTTAAATAGAGCTCATCTCTTCAATTTTGACAGTTATTTGGCAATGGTAAGTGTTTTGGAAAACAGAATCAGATTTTTCGGATACTATATAGAAATATCTTACCTGCATGTGACTCTGTAGGAGGATTTGAAAAAGTCACTTTTTGCCGTCTGTTGTCAAAATAATTCCAATTATGACATGTCCTCTTAAAACTGCTTATAACACAAATTCTGTTTGTGATATCGAAATTCTAACAACATAAACATGTTAAATAAACGTATTAAGGAAAAGTTAAGAATGGAGGGGGGCATGACTTAAAAAATCAATTGTGGTATTTGGTATTTCCGTGTAGCTCAGTTGGTAAGGCATGGCGCTTGCAACGCCAGGGTTGTGGGTTTGATTCCCACAGGGGGCCAGTATGAAAAATAAAAAAAATTATCCACTAACTGTAAGTCGCTCTGGATAAGAGTGTCTGCTAAAATGTAAATGGTTTTGGTATTTTATTAGGATCCCCATTAGCAGTTGTGAAAGCAGCAGCTACTCTTCCGGGGGTCCACGCAAAACCTGAAACATGACATAATACAGAACATTAATAGACAAGAACAGCTCAAGGACAGAACTACATCAATTTAAAAATGGCACACGTAGCCTACACTAGACACGTGCTCTTACATGCATTTACAGTTGAAGTCGGAAGTTTACATACACTTAGGTTGGAGTCATTAAAACTAGTTTTTTAACCACTCCACAAATTTCTTGTTAAGCGACTATAGTTTTGGCAAGTCGGTTAGGACATCTACTTTGTGCATGACACAAGTAAAGTAATCCGACAATTGTTTACAGACAGATTATTTCACTTATAATTCACTGTATCACAATTCCAGTGGGTCAGAAGTTTACATACACTAAGTTGACTGTGCCTTTAAACAGCTTGGAAAATTCCAGAAAATTATGTCTTGGCTTTAGAAGCTTCTGATAGGCTAATTGACATCATTTGAGTCAATTGGATGTGTACCTGTGGATGTATTTCAAGGCCTACCTTCAAACTCAGTGCCTCTTTGCTTGACATCATGGGAAAATCAAAATAAATCAGCCAAGAAAATTGTAGACCTCCACAAGTCTGCTTCTTCCTTGGGAGCAATTTCCAAACGCCTGAAGGTACCACGTTCATCTGTTCAAACAATAGTACGCAAGTGTAAACACCATGGAACCACGCAGCCGCCATACCACTCAGGAAGGAGATGCGTTCTGTGTCCTATAGATAAACGTACTTTGGTGCGAAAAGTGTAAATCAATCTCAGAACAACAGCAAAGGACCTTGTGAAGATACTGGAGGAAACAGGTACAACAGTATCTATATCCACAGTAAAACGAGTCCTATATCGACATAACCTGAAAGGCCGCTCAGCAAGGAAGAAGCCACTGCTCCAAAACCACCATAAAAAAGCCAGACTACGGTTTGCAACTGCACATGGGGACAAAGATCGTACTTTTTGGAGAAATGTCCTCGGGTCTGATTAAACAAAAATAGAACTGTTTGGCCATAATGACCATCGTTATGTTTGGAGGAAAAAGGGGGTAGCTTTCAAGCTGAAGAAAAATTCACCCAACTTATTGTGGGAAGCTTGTGGAAGGCTACCCGAAACGTTTGACCCAAGTTAAACAATTCAAAGGCAATGCTACCAAATACTAATTGAGTGTATGTAAACTTCTGACCCACTGGGAATGTGATGAAAGAAATAAAAGCTGAAATAAATCATTCTCTCTACTATTATTCTGACATTTCACTTTCTTAAAATAAATTGGTGATCCTAACTGACCTAAGACAGGGAATTTTTACTAGGATTAAATGTCAAGAATTGTGAAAAACTGAGTTGAAATGTATTTGGCTATGGTGTATGTAAACTTCCGACTTCAACTGTATGCATGTTCACAAACACTTAATGCAGCTCTCCATTGTAATAAATGTTTAATTAATATGCAGTTAAAATGACTGCCTCGGCACTTCTAGTGTTAAGAGTTCTTTACTTATTTACTGCCCCCTTGTATTAAGTGATAATTCACAAGCAACAGATTCATACACTATGTCTGATCAACTACAGTGGGGAAAAAATGTATTTAGGCAGCCACCAATTGTGCAAGTTCTCCCACTTAAAAAGATGAGAGAGTCCTGTAGTCAACTCTGACAGACAAATCCAGAAAAAAAAATCCAGAAAATCACATTGTAGGATTTTTTATGAATTTATTTGCAAATTATAGTGGAAAATAAGTATTTGGTCACCTACAAACAAGCAAGATTTCTGGCTCTCACAGACCTGTAACTTCTTCTTTAAGAGGCTCCTCTGTCCTCCACTCGTTACCTGTATTAATGGCACCTGTTTGAACTTGTTATCAGTATAAAAGACACCTGTCCACAACCTCAGACAGTCACACTCCAAACTCCACTATGGCCAAGACCAAAGAGCTGTCAAAGGACACCAGAAACAAAACTGTAGACCTGCACCAGGCTGGGAAGACTGAATCTGCAATAGGTAAGCAGCTTGGTTTGAAGAAATCAACTGTGGGAGCAATTATTAGGAAATGGAAGACATACAAGACCACTGATAATCTCCCTCGATCTGGGGCTCCACGCAAGATCTCACCCCGTGGGGTCAAAATGATCACAAGAACGGTGAGCAAAAATCCCAGAACCACACGGGGGGATCTAGTGAATGACCTGAGAGAGCTGGGACCAAAGTAACAAAGCCTACCATCAGTAACACACTACGCCGCCAGGGACTCAAATCCTGCAGTGCCAGACGTGTCCCCCTGCTTAAGCCAGTACATGTCCAGGCCTGTCTGAAGTTTGCTAGAGTGCATTTGGATGATTCAGAAGAGGATTGGGAGAATGTCATATGGTCAGATGAAACGAAAATAGAACTTTTTGGTAAAAACTCAACTCGTCGTGTTTGGAGGACAAAGAATACTGAGTTGAATCCAAAGAACACCATACCTACTGTGAAGCATGGGGGTGGAAACATCATGCATTGGGGCTGTTTTTCTGCAAAGGGACCAGGACGACTGATCCGTGTAAAGAAAAGAATGAATGGGGCCATGTATCGTGAGATTTTGAGTGAAAACCTCCTTCCATCAGCAAGGTCATTGAAGATGAAACGTGGCTGGGTCTTTCAGCATGACAATGATCCCAAACACACCGCCCGGGCAACGAAGGAGTGGCTTCGTAAGAAGCATTTCAAGGTCCTGGAGTGGCCTAGCCAGTCTCCAGATCTCAACCCCATAGAAAATCTTTGGAGGGAGTTGAAAGTCCGTGTTGCCCAGCGACAGCCCCAAAACATCACTGCTCTAGAGGAGATCTGCATGGAGGAATGGGCCAAAATACCAGCAACAGTGTGTGAAAACCTTGTGAAGACTTACAGAAAACGTTTGACCTGTGTCATTGCCAACAAAGGGTATATAACAAAGTATTGAGAAACTTTTGTTATTGACCAAACACTTATTTTCCACCATAATTTGTAAATAAATTCATAAAAAATCCTACAATGTGATTTTCTGGATTTCTTTTTCTCATTTTGTCTGTCATAGTTGACGTGTATCTATGATGAAAATTACAGGCCTCTCTCATCTTTTTAAGTGGGAGAACTTGCACAATTGGTGGCTGACTAAATAATTTTTTTCCCCACTGTATCTGCCTTTCAAAATGGCCACTTGTTTAATGCCATGTAATACCTGTCCCAATCATCATTGGCAGTTCCTGGGAAACTTGTTTCCTCATCTGGTACGGATGAATCTCATAATGAAATTTGTAAAGACCTGACAGGCTTACAGTGGCTTGCAAATGTATTCATCCCCTTCGGCGTTTTTCCTATTTTGTTGCATTACAACCTGTAATTTAAATTGATTTTTATTTGGATTTCATGTAATGGACATACACAAAATAGTCCAAATTGGTGAAGTGAAATGAAAAAAATAACTTGTTACAAATAATACAAAAAAATAAATAACGGAAAAGTGGTGCGTGCATATGTATTCACCCCTCTTTGCTATGAAGCCCCTAAATAAGATCTGGTGCAACCAATTACCTTCAGAAGTCACATAATTAGTTAAATAAAGTCCACCTGTGTGCAACCTAAGTGTCACATGATCTCAGTATATATTGTGATGTCACGAGAGGCTGTGTCCTGGAGGGACGTTACATCCCCCTGAGGTGGCTGCAAACCCAGACAGCTATGGCTCCATCTGCTGGTATGGTCGGGAACTCCACCCCTCTATGGCCAATCTTCCCACGCAGCTGAAACAAATGAGGAGCTGATGAGCTGAAGGTTTGGGGAGGTGAAGAGACACAGTCTCCAACCTGGGCTCTCTGGAGGACAAGAGTGCTGCACGTCCACTTCCATGAGGAATATAAGGATTTGGAGATACTTACCTTTGGGAAATACTCACCTTTGGATATATGCACCTGTGGAAATACGTGAGAGACATTTGGAAGGACTTTTTGCTGGGTTGGCCACTAGCTGCAACGTGGACTACAGTAAGGCTGGGGAAAAGTTATCTGAGCGAGTGAGAATTATGATTTTGGAGGTGGAAGAGACATCCCTGAACTGTTAACCCTTAAAGAGCCACAAGAGAACAGAATTTTGTTATATTTTCGTTAATTTCCCAAGACCTATAATAAAATCCTTGTTTTGTTTGAACCTTGTCTCCTTGCACTACTTGAGCAATCCCGCTGAAAGCTGTGTAGCCTCTCGTGACGTCACAATATACACCTGTTCTGAAAGGCCCCAGAGTCTGCAACACCACTAAGCAAGGGCCATCACCAAGCAAGCGGCACCATGAAGACCAAGGAGCTCTCCAAACAGGTCAGGGACAAAGTTGTGGAGAAGTACAGATCAGGGTTGGGTTATAAAAATATATCAGAAACTATGAACATCCCACGGAGCACCATTAAATCCATTATTAAAAAAATTAAAGAATATGGCACCACAACAAACCTGCCAAGAGAGGGCCGCCCACCAAAACTCACAGACCAGGCAAGGAGGGCATTAATCAGAGAGGCAACAAAGAGACCAAAGATAACCCTGAAGGAGCTGCAAAGCTCCACAGCAGAGATTGGAGTATCTGTCCATAGGACCACTTTAAGCCGTACATTCCACAGAGCTGGGCTTTACGGAAAGTGGCCAGAAAAAAGCCATTGCTTAAAGAAAAAAATAAGCAAACACGTTTGGTGTTCACCAAAAGGCATGTGGGAGACTCCCCAACCATATGGAAGAAGGTACTCTGGTCAGATGAGACTAAGATTGAGCTTTTTGGCCATCAAGGGAAACGCTATGTCTGGCGCAAACCCAACACCTCTCATCACCCCGAGAACACCATCCCCACGGTGAAGCATGGTGGGGGCAGCATCATTTACATTTACATTTACGTCATTTAGCAGACGCTCTAATCCAGAGCGATTTACAGTTAGTATTGTTTATTTTTTATTTTTTTCATACTGGCCCCCCGTGGGAATCGAACCCACAACCCTGGTGTTGCAAACACCATGCTCTACCAACTGAGCTACATCCCTGCCGGTCATTCCCTCCCCTACCCTGGACGACACTGGGCCAATTGTGCGCCGCCCCATGGGTCTGCTGTGGGGATGTTTTTCATCGGCAGGGACTTGGAAACTGGTCAGAATTGAAGGAATGCTGGATGGCGCTAAATACAGGGAAATTCTTGAGGGAAACCTGTTTCAGTCTTCCAGAGATTTGAGACTGGGACAGAGGTTCACCTTCCAGCAGGACAATGACCCTAAGCATACTGCTAAAGCAACACTTGAGTGGTTTAAGAGGAAACATTTAAATGTCTTGGAATGTTCTAGTCAAAGCACAGACCTAAATCCTATTGAGAATCTGTGGTATGAGTTAAAGATTGCTGTACACCAGCGGAACCCATCCAACTTGAAGGAGCTGGAGCAGTTTTGCCTTGAAGAATGTGCAAAAATCCAGTGGCTAGATGTGCCAAGCTTATAGAGACATACCCCAGGAGACTTGCAGCTGTAATTGCTGCAAAAGGTGGCTCTACAAAGTATTGACTTTGGGGGGGTGAATAGTTATGCACGCTCATGTTTTCTTTTTTTTTTCTTATTTCTTGTTTGTTTCACAAGAAAACATATTTAGCATCTTCAAAGTGGTAGGCATGTTGTGTAAATCAAATGATACAAACCCCCCAAAAATCAATTTTATTTCCAGGTTGTAAGGCATCAAAATAGTAAAAATGCCAAGGGGGGTGACTACTTTCTTCAAGCCACTGTATGTGGATGCATGAGCTAACATGTAATTAGCCAATTACATCCTCATTAGCTAGTTAGTGTTAGCGTGACGTGTCACCTCGGGTAATAGGTGTCCCTGCAGTGTTAATGGTATTTAACAATATCTATGTTTTGTTGGCATAGGTTTGTTTTTATTGGTAGTGTGTCTTATTTGAGGATTATGGATCCACTGAAGTCCCCCGTGGTGAGGTCAATTGATCTGATTATGACGGAGAGCTGCAGCGAGTGTGTGTGAACATGCATACTGTAAATGCATGTAAGAGCATGTGTCTAGTGTAGGCTATGTTCTCAGTGTTTACTGTGTGAATGTTTTTGCACAAGATGTGTTTGAGTGCATCTACCGTATATTAAACATTTTGAGTGTGTTTATTCATGTGTGTGTGATATTTGTGTGTAGTGTGTGCTTGTATAAGAATGCTAATCTGTGTGTGTGTGTGTTTGTGCGTGTGTTTGCGTGCAGGGGACATGTACAGTGGGGAAAAAAAGTATTTAGTCAGCCACCAATTGTGCAAGTTCTCCCACTTAAAAAGATGAGAGAGGCCTGTAATTTTCATCATAGGTACACGTCAACGATGACAGACAAAATGAGGAAAAAAAATCCAGAAAATCACATTGTAGGCTTTTTAATGAATTTATTTGCAAATTATGGTGGAAAATAAGTATTTGGTCACCTACAAACAAGCAAGATTTCTGGCTCTCACAGACCTGTAACTTCTTCTTTAAGAGGCTCCTCTGTCCTCCACTCGTTACCTGTATTAATGGCACCTGTTTGAACTTGTTATCAGTATAAAAGACACCTGTCCACAACCTCAAACAGTCACACTCCAAACTCCACTATGGCCAAGACCAAAGAGCTGTCAAAGGACACCAGAAACAAAATTGTAGACCTGCACCAGGCTGGGAAGACTGAATCTGCAATAGGTAAGCAGCTTGGTTTGAAGAAATCAACTGTGGGAGCAATTATTAGGAAATGGAAGACATACAAGACCACTGATAATCTCCCTCGATCTGGGGCTCCACGCAAGATCTCGCCCTGTGGGGTCAAAATGATCACAAGAAAGGTGAGCAAAAATCCCAGAACCACACGGGGGGACCTAGTGAATGACCTGCAGAGAGCTGGGACCAAAGTAACAAAGCCTACCATCAGTAACACACTACGCTGCCAGGGACTCAAATACTGCAGTACCAGACGTGTCCCCCTGCTTATGCCAGTACATGTCCAGGCCCGTCTGAAGTTTGCTAGAGTGCATTTGGATGATCCAGAAGAGGATTGGGAGAATGTCAGATGAAACCAAAATATAACTTTTTGGTAAAAACTCAACTCGTCGTGTTTGGAGGACAAAGAATGCTGAGTTGCATCCAAAGAACACCATACCTACTGTGAAGCATGGGGGTGGAAACATCATGCTTTGGGGCTGTTTTTCTGCAAAGGGACCAGGACGACTGATCCGTGTAAAGGAAAGAATGAATGGGGCCATGTATCATGAGATTTTGAGTGAAAACCTCCTTCCATCAGCAAGGGCATTGAAGATGAAACGTGGCTGGGTCTTTCAGCATGACAATGATCCCAAACACACCGCCCGGGCAACGAAGGAGTGGCTTCGTAAGAAGCATTTCAAGGTCCTGGAGTGGCCTAGCCAGTCTCCAGATCTCAACCCCATAGAAAATCTTTGGCGGGAGTTGAAAGTCCGTATTGCCCAGCGACAGCCCCAAAACATCACTGCTCTAGAGGAGATCTGCATGGAGGAATGGGCCAAAATACCAGCAACAGTGTGTGAAAACCTTGTGAAGACTTACAGAAAACGTTTGACCTGTGTCATTGCCAACAAAGGGTATTTAACAAAGTATTGAGAAACTTTTGTTATTGACCAAATACTTATTTTCCACCATAATTTGCAAATAAATTCATTAAAAATCCTACAATGTGATTTTCTGGATTTTTTTCCCTCATTTTCTCTGTCATAGTTGACGTGTACCTATGATGAAAATTACAGGCCTCTCTCATCTTTTTAAGTGGGAGAACTTGCACAGTTGGTGGCTGACTAAATACTTTTTTTCCCCACTGTAGGTGTAAAGGACGTCACACTGCTTGCTTAGCGAGTACCACTTCCTCCTGACTGGGCCATACCTAGCACGAACTTGGGACCTCTGCCTCACAAACACACGCGACTGCCCTCCTCAAGCGTCTTTGCCGATCACACCACCTCAAAAGCTAGCTAATGAGGCGACGCAATCGGGAAACAGGCTGATGAGTAAGTTTCACACATCCCCATGTGCTACATTTACCCCTCAAACGTTGTGCTTTAGGACCATGCGGATGCCTCAGAGCGGTCGGGGAGGCTGTTTTCCAATTTCAGCCGGCTGGATTTAGGACCGCACGGACACCACAGGGGACACCACAGGACCAGCACAGGAGAGATGAACAGAGGCAGTTGCTGTCTGTGTTGTGCTTTTTCTCAGAGTTTTAAAAGCAAGCAGAGCAGAAACTGGCTACTCTTTAGTTGACTGATCTAGCTGGCAAGGTAACTGCTGTTTGACAGAAAAAAAGTAGTTATTCCCAGTGCTGAGCTAGTAGTGTAACTGACATGTGCGAACCATCACATTCAAGCATGGCAAGGTGACTGGGAATATGGCAGAATACAAACAGAATACAAACAGTGTAGCTACTCACTCCGCAAGGCAATTAAACTGGCAAAACATCAGTATAGAGACAAAGTGGAGTCGCAATTCAACGGCTCAGACACGAGACGTATGTGGCAGGGTCTACAGACAATCACGGACTACAAAAGGAAAACCAGCCACGTCGTCGACACTTCCAGACAAGCTAAACATCTTCTTCGCCCGATTTGAGGATAATACAGTGCCACTGACGAGGCCCACTACCAAGGACTGTGGCCTCTCCTTCTCCGTGGCCGACGTGATTAAGACATTTAAGCATGTTAACCCCCGCAAGGCTGCCGGCCCAGACGGCATCCCTAGCCACGTCCTCAGAGCATGCGCAGACCAGCTGGCTGGTGTGTTTATGGAAATATTCAATCTCTCCCCTTCCCAGTCTGCTGTACCCAAGAAAGCAAAGGTAACTGAAATAAATGACTATCGCCCTGTAGCACTCACCTCTGTCATCATGAAGTACTTTGAGAGACTAGTCAAGGATCATATCACCTCTACCTTACCTGTCACCCTAGACCCACTTCAATTTGCTTACCGCCCCAATAGATCAACAGACGATGAATCGCCATCACACTGCACACTGCTCTATCCCATCTGGACAAGAGGAATACATATGTAAGAATGCTGTTCATTGACTATAGCTCAGCATTCAACACCATAGTACCCTCTAAGCTCATCATTAAGCTCAAGGCCTTGGGTCTGAACCCCGCCCTGTGCAACTGGGTCCTGGACTTCCTGACGGGCCGCCCCCAGGTGGTGAAGGTAGGAAACAACATCTCCACTTTGCTGATCCTCAACACTGGGGCCCCACAAGGGTGCGTGCTCAGCCCCCTCCAGTACTCCCTGTTCACCTATGACTGCGTGGCCAAGTACGCCTCCAACTCAATCATCAAGTTTGCAGACGACACAACAGTAGTAGGCTTGATTACCAACAATGACGAGACCGCCTACAGGGAGGAGGTGAGGGCTCTGGGAGTGTGGTGCCAGGAAAATGACTTCTCACTCAACATCAACAAAACAAAGGAGATGATCGTGGACTTCAGGAAACAGCAGAGGGTGCACCCCCCTATCCACATCGAAGGGACCGCAGTGGAGATATTTTTTTGTTGTTGTAATTTAGCAGACGCTCTTATCCAGAGTGAGTGCATACTTTTTTCATACTGGCCCCCCATGGGAAACAAACCCACAACCCTTGCGTTGCAAGCGCCATGCTCTACCAACTGAGCTACAGGAGGGCCAATAGAAGGTGGAAAGCTTCAAGTTCCTTGGCGTACACATCACCGACAAATTGAAATGTCCACCCACGCAGTCAGTGTGGTAAAGAAGGCGCAACAGAGCCTTTTCATCCTCAGGAGGCTGAAGAAATTCAGCTTGGCACCTAAAACTCTCACAAACTTTTACAGATGCACAATTGAGAGCATCCTGTCGGGCTGTATCACCGCCTGGTACGGCAACTGCACTGCCCGCAACCACAGGGCTGTCCAGAGGGTGGTGCGGTCTGCCGAACGCATTACCGGTGGCAAACTACCCACCCTCCAAGACACATACAGCACCCGATGTCACAGGAAGGCCAAAAAGATAATCAAGGACATCAACCACCCGAGCCACTGCCTGTTCACCCCACTATCATCCAGAAGGCAAGGTCAGTACAGGTGCATCAAAGCTGGGACCGAGAGAATGAAAAACAGCTTCTATCTCAAGGCCATCAGACTGTTAAATAGCCATCACTACCACATTAGAGGCTGCTGCTGCCTATTGAAATCACTGGCCACTTTAAGAAATGGAACACTAGTCACTTTAATAATGTTTACATATCTTGCACTACTCATCTCATATGTATACACTGCATTCTATTCTATAATATTCTACTGTATCTTAGTCCATGCCGCTCTGTCATTGCTTGTCCATATACAGTGGGGAGAACAAGTATTTGATACACTGCCGATTTTGCAGGTTTTCCTACTTACAAAGCATGTAGAGGTCTGTAATTTTTATCATAGGTACACTTCAACTGTGAGTGACGGAATCTAAAACAAAAATCCAGAAAATCACATTGTATGGTTTTTAAGTAAATAATTTGCATTTTATTGCATGACATAAGTATTTGATACATCAGAAAAGCAGAACTTAATATTTGGTACAGAAACCTTTGTTTGCAATTACAGAGATCATACGTTTCCTGTAGGTCTTGACCAGGTTTGCACACACTGCAGCAGGAATTTTGGCCCACTCCTCCATACAGACCTTCTCCAGATCCTTCAGGTTTCGGGGCTGTCGCTGGGCAATACAGACTTTCAGCTCCCTCCAAAGATTTTCTATTGGGTTCAGGTCTGGAGACTGGCTAGGCCACTCCAGGACCTTGAGATGCTTCTTACGGAGCCACTCCTTAGTTGCCCTGGCTGTGTGTTTCGGGTCGTTGTCATGCTGGAAGACCCAGCCACGACCCATCTTCAATGCTCTTACTGAGAGAAGGAGGTTGTTGGCCAAGATCTCACGATACATGGCGCCATCCATCCTCCCCTCAATACGGTGCAGTCGTCCTGTCCCCTTTGCAGAAAAGCATCCCCAAAGAATGATGTTTCGACCTCCATGCTTCACGGTTGGGATGGTGTTCTTGGGGTTGTACTCATCCTTCTTCTTCCTCCAAACCCCGGTGAGTGGAGTTTAGACCAAAAAGCTATATTTTGTCTCATCAGACCACATGACCTTCTCCCATTCCTCCTCTGGATCATCCAGATGGTCATTGGCAAACTTCAGACGGGCCTGGACATGCGCTGGCTTGAGCAGGGGGACCTTGCGTGCGCTGCAGGATTTTAATCCATGACGGCGTAGTGTGTTACTAATGGTTTTCTTTGAGACTGTGGTCCCAGCTCTCTTCAGGTCATTGACCAGGTCCTGCCATGTAGTTCTGGGCTGATCCCTCACCTTGCTCATGATCATTGATGCCACACGAGGTGAGATCTTGCATGGAGCCCCAGACCGAGGGTGATTGTGTCACGATTCAGACAGACGACCAGAGGACCACAATTGCGTCACACCAGAAAGTTTATTAAACTTAAGGGAAAAGGGAAGTAGGGAGTGAATGAAGGCTCCAGGGGTAACAGGGATCCCGTCCAATGCGCTGGGTCTGTGCCCCCCCCCAGTGGCAGCGATGCGTCCTATGAAGCCGGTGGTGGGTGGTCCAGAAGTCCTGGGGGGAGACACAGACACAACAGGGCGGAATGAAACCAGGCAGCAGTACAGTTCAAGGGAATCCAAAATACGTAGTAGCAAGGCAGAAGGCTGGTCAGAGTTACCGGGATTGAAGAGTAGTCAGGAGTCGTAATGGCAGAAGCAGGTCTGGATCTCCTAAGGCAGAAGAGTATCCAATAAACAGGCAGGTCCGGGGGTCACAAAACCAGGGTGAGCCAGAAGCGCGAGCAAACAGGTTCCGGGTGTGAGCTTTGCAGACGATCTGACACCGGAGAGCTGAAAGACAGGGCCTTAAATACTGGGAGAGGTAGTGGGTAATGCAGCGCAGCTGGCAGAGTAATTAGAGCCGAGCAGAGCAGGGACAGGTGGAGCTAGTTAGGCTGAGTAGAGAGAGGGAGGTGAGCAGAGTGGAAGATAGTGGAAACCAATTAAGGTGGTAACCCGGTGGAGTGAGAGGGCTCATGACAGATTGACCGTCATCTTGAACTTCTTCCATTTTCTAATAATTGCGCCAACAGTTGTTGCCTTCTCACCAAGCTGATTGCCTATTGTCCTGTAGCCCATCCCAGCCTTGTGCAGGTCTACAATTTTATCCCTGATGTCCTTACACAGCTCTCTGGTCTTGGCCATTGTGGAGAGGTTGGAGTCTGTTTGATTGAGTGTGTGGACAGGTGTCTTTTATACAGGTAATGAGTTCAAACAGGTGCAGTTAATACAGGTAATGAGTGGAGAACAGGAGGACTTCTTAAAGAAAAACAAACAGGTCTGTGAGAGCCGGAATTCTTACTGGTTGGTAGGTGATCAAATACAAGCCAGGTGGTTGTTAGAATAACACACAATATGATTTTCTGGATTTTTGTTTTAGATTCCGTCTCTCACAGTTGAAGTGTACCTATGATAAAAATTACAGACCTCTACATGCTTTGTAAGTAGAAAAACCTGCAAAATCGGCAGTGTGTCAAATACTTGTTCTCCCCACTGTATGTACAGTGAGGGGAAAAAAGTATTTGATCCCCTGCTGATTTTGTACGTTTGCCCACTGACAAAGAAATGATCAGTCTATAACTTTAATGGTAGGTTTATTTGAACAGTGGGAGACAGAATAACAACAAAAAAATCCAGAAAAACTTATGTCAAAAATGTTATACATTGATTTGCATTTTAATGAGGGAAATAAGTATTTTACTCCCTCTCAGTCAGAAAGATTTCTGGCACCCAGGTGTCTTTTATACAGGTAACGAGCTGAGATTAGGAGCACACTCTTAAAGGGAGTGCTCCTAATCTCAGCTTGTTACCTGTATAAAAGACACCTGTCCACAGAAGCAATCAATCAATCAGATTCCAAACTCTCCACCATGGCCAAGACCAAAGAGCTCTCCAAGGATGTCAGGGACAAGATTGTAGACCTACACAAGGCTGGAATGGGCTACAAGACCATCGCCAAGCAGCTTGGTGAGAAGGTGATAACAGTTGGTGCGATTATTCGCAAATGGATGAAACACAAAATAACTGACAATCTCCCTCGGCCTGGGGCTCCATGCAAGATCTCACCTCGTGGAGTAGCAATGATCATGAGAACGGTGAGGAATCAGCCCAGAACTACACGGGAGGATCTTGTCAATGATCTCAAGGCAGCTGGGACCATAGTCACCAAGAAAACAATTGTTAACACACTACGCCGCGAAGGACTGAAATCCTGCAGCGCCCACAAGGTCCCCCTGCTCAAGAAAGCACATATACAGGCCCGTCTGAAGTTTGCCAATGAACATCTGAATGATTCAGAGGAGAACTGGGTGAAAGTGTTGTGGTCACATGAGACCAAAATCGAGCTCTTTGCCATCAACTCAACTTGCCGTATTTGGAGGAGGAGGAATGCTGCCTATGACCCCAAGAACACCATCCCCACCGTCAAACATGGAGGTGGAAACATTATGCTTTGGGGTGTTTTTCTGCTAAGGGGACAGGACAATTTCATCGCATCAAATGGACGATGGACGGGTCCATGTACCGTCAAATCTTGGGTGAGAACCTCCTTCCCTCAGCCAGGGCATTGAAAATGGGTTGTGGATGGGTATTCCAGCATGACAATGACTCAAAACACACGGCCAAGGCAACAAAGGAGTGGCTCAAGAAGAAGCACATTAAGGTCCTGGAGTAGCCAGTCTCCAGACCTTAATCCCATAGAAAATCTGTGGAGGGATCTGAAGGTTCGAGTTGCCAAACGTCAGCCTCAAAACCTTAATGACTTGGAGAAGATCTGCAAAGAGGAGTGGGACAAAATCCCTCCTGAGATGTGTGCAAACCTGGTGGCCAACTACAAGAAACATCTGACCTCTGATTGTCAACAAGGGTTTTGCCACCAAGTACTAACTAATGTTTTGCAGAGGGGTCAAATACTCATTTCCCTCATTAAAATGCAAATCAATTTATAACATTTTTGACATGCGTTTTTCTTGATTTTGTTGTTGTTATTCTGTCTCTCACTGTTCAAATAAACCTACCATTAAAAGTATAGACTGATCATGTCTTTGTCAGTGTGCAAACGTACAAAATCAGCAGGGGATCAAATTCTTTTTTCCCTCACTGTATATATTCTTAAATTCCATTCCTTACTAGTTTTGTGTGAAGTGAATGAACTACTAGCAGCTAGTTAGTTAGCTAGTAGCTACCACAGCCAGTTCAGCTCTAGCTAGCCTCTAGCTATCTGTCAGGTAGCAGTGTCTAACAGCTGTGTATGGATATGTTTTGTAGCCTTTGTTTTGTCCCGTTTCAACAGGAGACAATAAAAAGTATTTGTACTTTATTTGTAAGAGTTATTCATTTGTTAGGCTATTGGTTGAAGGTGCAACAATATTGATTATTGAATTATCATTGATCTAGTTCAGTCTTATCAATCACTTAAACATATTTAATAATTATCTCTTACCTAGCTTGATGACTGTGGGCATTTTTGCTTACTTTTTGTTGTTCTAAATAGAGACGACTAGAAGGGCCATGGGTCATATTAGATTGTGTAGAAATGCAGGAAATTAGCTTTAGATGCTCCCCAAAATGGGAGGACCCCCAACCAAGTTATGCCCCCCCCCCCCCACTTCTAATACCAACGTTGTGCCCCTGAGCAGATCAGTCAGTACATATTTCAAATGCATGTGTCCAATGTAACTGCTTGTTCTTTTCCAAAGCACAAGCACATTAATATTACATGAATAAAAACAAATATGAAGCAAAATAACAACAACAATGAACAAACAAATAGCTAACCTTAAATATTATCTCTGCTTTCAGACCAAGTCGGATCCTTTGTTGACTGCCTCTCCAAATCACGACAGCCACACACACACACACACACACACACACACACACACACACACACAAGAGAGAGAGAGAGAGAGAGAGAGAGAAAGCCAGGTGGTTGTTAGAATAACTCAGCTATCCCAAAAGCTTCCTTGCCGAGGGACCCATGGAACTGTGCCCAATACACACTACGTAAGATGTTGAGATTCTGTGAGACTATTTATGAATATTAACATTTCAGGTTTCCAAGTCACTTCTACTGTCATAAAGAACATTTTCTATAGACAGGTCTGTAATTAACCTGTTTGTGAACAACCAAGCCTATCCTGAAGCAACAATCCCTCTTGTTGACAAAGACAAATGTAGACTGCTAATTTAGTATTCATATTGCCTAACCTTTATTCATTCCACAGCTCAACCCAGAGAAAATTACTCTCGTCTTATGAAACGTGATCAAAGCCAAGAAAGTGAGATTGTTTTGCCAATTGCGTGCTGTGGCCACAAGCCGACTCACCGATGCCCTCTGTGGACCATACAAGGTATTGGGACAAGACAGCGCATATCCATGCGCTACTTGCTCGCGCCCGGCTTTCTCACATCGAGGCTGGCTTCTCACGGGAAGCCTCGAGCTGCATTCCTCTCCATTCAAACGAAGGGAACCGGCGTGGTGAGCGTACTAGTACTCCGTGACGAGTGAAAATGTCCCTAAGTTTTGGAAGTTAACCATGGCAAGGATATCTAACCCAAGGATCACTTAAATTTGTAAGTAGGCCTATCCAGATGAGTTGGTTTGTTGTTTGAATTAGATGAACGTTTATTTTGGGATGAAACATTTGGGTATTTTCGCTCCCATGTTGACAGTTTGGCTTGGCTGTCTTACGGTTGCGTCTGACCGCAAGAGTTTGTGAAGCTTGTGATTTCTAAACTGCCCTTGTACGAGGCGAACAACGGGTTCTTTTCAGGGTTACCAAAGCGCAACCAGTCTATTAACCTGTGTAGCCTATTGAATTTCGCAAGTAGTTGTTTTGCATGCTGTCTTGGATGCGCATACAACTGTTTTTCTATGTAGCCCAATTCAACCAGTTGAAGAGTTGATCAACACCGAAGTGGGAAAACTGCGGATATTGTGTCATTGGCAAGGGTTGTGTGTGTGGATGAATCCACTTGCTGTTCCACAAGCGCATAGGCTACTTGAATAAGTTGAGCAGGAGCAGAGTTCAAACTTAAATTTCGAGCCTAATTGGGCACTATTTATTTTATTGCTGAATTCACCCAGGTTTTATCCCACATCCTATCCTAACATCCTTATATCCATCTTGTTTTTCTATTTGAACAAACATGGGCAAGGGCCTATAGTTGAAATACGTGAAAGCAGACTATTGTCTATTGGTTACCTCATTGCAAAGGGAATGCTGTTGCATTGCCTTTTTGAGAAGGAATGTCTCAATAGACTACATAATTATAGTGATTCACTGACGGACAGACACGGTCGCTTGGAAAACAGTCTTTCTTCGGCGGTGAGTGGGGAGGCATGTGTGGCTCGTGCATGGCTTTACATTGAAATTCGTGGCATGCTCTCACGCATGGGGTTATTTTTATAGGGTTATTTCTTAGTCGTTCTATGCTACTTAGGCTGCGTTTAGACAGGCAGCCCAATTATGATATTTTTTTTCACAAATTAGCCTTTTTACCAATCAGATCAGCTCTGAAAAATATCTTATGTGAAACAATCTGATGTGATTTGTTTAAAATAACAATTTGTCGAATTTGGGGCGGCAGGTAGCTTAGTGGTTAAGAGCGTTGTGCCAGTAACCGAAAGGTCGCTGGTTCTAATCCCCGAGCCGACTAGGTGAAAAATCTGTCGATGTGCCCTTGAGCAAGGCACTTAACCCTAATTGCTCATGTAAGTCGCTCTGGATAAGAGCGTCTGCTAAATGACTAAAATGTAAATGTAAATGTCGAAAAAATATCAGAATTGGGCTGCCTGTCTAAATGCAACCTAAATTGACATAAAGGGGTATAGCATTTCTCATGGGACCCAGTTTGCGGCTTTGGAAAAACAAAAATCGATTACCCTATTAACTTTAAAATAATTAGAAATGGTGTGTGAAAAGAGCGAGTGAGAGGCAATTTGGAGTGAGAGGCAATTTGTAGGCTTTGTTATTTCAACAACAATAATTCCATATTTAGGAGTAATGGAAGGATGAGAGTTGTCTGTGGGTGTGTTGGTCTGCCCCATACATCGAATGTCATCTATTGAATATGCGTTCATATAGCCTACTCTATTGGATTTGCTCGAATAGTTTTTCAGTATTATATTTGTGAGCAAATTACACATGTCCAAATGTGAATTTATATCAAAGCAAACACATTTAAATCCGTTGTGATGGATTTGTGTTGCCCGTTGCCCCCAGTTTTATAATTCAAGGCAACCGACATCAGTTTGGTGGTTAAAGGCTATGACACCTATTCACATGTTAATTATGAAAGATCTCAAACCTGACATAAATGCTTGTTTAGTAGGAGGTACTAGTTGAATGTCACTGACGCTAATCAGTCATAGGGCTGGCATGGCTTTGGCTTGTAAATCACTGAATGACAAACTGGTTGGTCTTCTAGCCTCTCAAAATAGTGTCAGATTCCACTGCAAACGGATTGTAACCTAGTCTACACAGCTAATTGCGGCTTCAATGTTTAAATTCTGTAGTGCCCTATTCCAAGTCGATACAATCAGGTCTCTACAGTGCGACCATTTTACTCTATGAGCCTAAATATTTTGCTGTACGACCTGGAAATGTTATTTATATAAAGGATTCTAGCTTTATTACCTCAAATATTTATTTATGTGTGTCTACATTTTCCAACCTATAAAACATGTCAGTGTAGAGCCCTGACAATGTATCCATATGCCAACAGCAACCAGTGGCAACAATGTAGTGTAGAGCCCTGACAATGTATCCATATGCGACCAACAGCAACCGGTGGCAACAATGTAGTGTAGAGCCCTGACAATGTATCCATATGCCAACAGCAACCAGTGGCAACAATGTAGTGTAGAGCCCTGACAATGTATCCATATGCCAACAGCAACCAGTGGCAACAATGTAGTGTAGAGCCCTGACAATGTATCCATATGCCAACAGCAACCAGTGGAAACAATGTAGTGTAGAGCCCTGACAATGTATCCATATGCCAACAGCAACCAGTGGAAACAATGTAGTGTAGAGCCCTGCCAATGTATCCATATGCCAACAGCAACCAGTGGCAACAATGTAGTGTAGAGCCCTGACAATGTATCCATATGCCAACAGCAACCAGTGGCAACAATTTAGTGTAGAGCCCTGACAATGTATCCATATGCCAACAGCAACCAGTGGCAACAATGTAGTGTAGAGCCCTGACAATGTATCCATATGCGACCAACAGCAACCAGTGGCAACAATGTAGTGTAGAGCCCTGACAATGTATCCATATGCGACCAACAGCAACCAGTGGCAACAATGTAGCTGAATGACAGTTGGGTAGGAGTGAAGCTGCTGTTTTTTTATGCACTTTTCCCTTCCATCCTTCATCTCGAGCCCAACTCACCTGCATGTCTTACCAAGTTGATGGACAATCTTCTGAGGGGACACTGGGCCAATTGTGCGCCGCCCCATGTCTCCCGGTCGCGGCCGGCTACGACAGAGCCTGGATTCGAACCAGGATCTCTAGTGGCACAGTTAGCACTGCGATGCAGTGCCTTAGACCACTGCGCCACTCGGGAGGTGCTTGACTTGGGCAGGAGCTCACCGAAGCTGAGTACCGACATCTCAAATGTTCTACTTCTTGAGCTCCTGTTCCTCTTATAGAATATTAGCTCAACAGTATTGTGGAGCTCCTGCACCTAAATATAAAATGTACCGAAACCCAAAATGATTACCGACACCTATTTCGGTCCAAGTCAAGCACTGCCTGTCATCAATTAATTATGGGTGGATCCTCACGTTTCGTCTTATGTGTCCCTAGTGTGGCATCGCAAATAACTCAGCCAGAAAAGTATTAGCAATCCACCACCCTCTGCATGTTATGATACAAATATGCCTCAATAGACCAGTGTTGAAGTCTAATTATTTTGTATTGGCTGGCATTTCACTGATCTTGTGTTGCTATCAACTGGAATGAGGAGAACATGATCATGAGCACATACTTGCTGCAGTTGACCTACTGTCTGGCTTGATTCTGTAGGGCAAATGGGCAATGACTCAGTAGCCAGTACTTCCCTCCAGTGTATGTGCGTAGTGTGTGTGTGTGTGTGTGTGTGTGTGTTGGTCTCGTGTGTGTGTGTGTGTTGGTCTCGTGTGTGTGTGTGTTGGTCTTGTGTGTGTTGGTCTCGTGTGTGTGTGTGTGTGTGTGTTGGTCTCGTGTGTGTGTGTGTGAGTGGACTTGACAGAAGACAGCTCCTTTCACAGCCCCTTGACTGCCAGACATTTTAAACCGGTGTGACAACCTCATCCTGATAAAATAAAGTGTCTCTCTCTCCCTCTATTTCGCTACTGCTGTTTCTTTCTCTCTTTCTGTCATTCTCCCACTCTGTCGCTTTCCCTCCATCTTCCTTGTAGTCCCTCCCACCCTCCCTCCTGTCAGGGCTGTGTGTTTCTCCCTCTGTGGAATGCCCCTACTTTTATCACGTTCCGAGTTCTGACACCCTGGCACAATTTCCACTTTTCAGAATCTCCACTTCCCCACTCTCTCTTTGAACTTCTATTAATTGTGGGTTTCGGCTCATTAGGTCAAATCCGCCACTTATTCTAGTGTCAAAATGTACTACAAAGTGTAAAAAGGATAATTTTGGTCATGAAGTTAGTCTCGTCCAAAACTGAGATTTGCGAGTTGATAGGAAAAATGGTATGTCACGGAGTTAAGGGTACCGCAATAGTTTTCCTCGGGTTGGGTTTATTTCAATCCTGCCGAACTTTGTCACAGTTGCACACCATCTGGCTGAAGACCTGGTTAGACTGTTTCAAGTTATCTAGAAGGATGAGTAACTGTAACTGTGTACTGTTTTGGCAGAGTGAATGTACAAACGCTTGCCATGTGCGAACACACACGAGACACCCACATTAAACCACACCCCCCCCAAGACAACTCGTTTGGCTTCAGTCATGGCCGCTGCATTTCTTAATGAACCAGCTGAAAAAGAGGCCAAATCAGGAAGTTCAGCCCTCCTTTAATGATTGGGGCTTCCTCAATAGAGCGTAATGGAATATCTGCTTTCCTATACCTACCGGTGGAGATGTTATGTTTCTGTGTGTTTTTGGGCGAGTCAAGGCTAGGAGGTTGTGTTGTAGTTTTAGCTTCTTCCTCTCTCTTTCATATTTAGCCCTTCCTTCACTCTTTCACTTTATTTTCCTCCTCTCTCTGTTCCTCGCCTCTTCCTTACCCTACCCTCCCCTCCTCTCTTCCCTCCCCTCCTCTCTCCCCTCCTCATATTCTCCTTTTGTTTTCCCTCCACTGTCTCGCTGTTTGCCTCAGTCTCTCTGTCTGCCCCGGCCTCGCTCTGTCTGCCCCGGCCTCGCTCTGTCTGCCCCGGCCTCTCTCTGTCTTCCCCGGCCTCGCTCTGTCTTCCCCGGCCTCGCTCTGTCTGCCCCGGCCTCGCTCTGTCTGCCCCGGGGTCTCTCTGTCTGCCCCGGGGTCTCTCTGTCTGCCCCGGGGTCTCTCTGTCTGCCCCGGCCTCTCTCTGTCTGCCCCGGCCTCTCTCTGTCTTCCCCGGCCTCTCTCTGTCTTCCCCGGCCTCTCTCTGTCTTCCCCGGCCTCTCTCTGTCTTCCCCGGCCTCTCTCTGTCTTCCCCGGCCTCTCTCTGTCTTCCCCGGCCTCTCTCTGTCTTCCCCGGCCTCTCTCTGTCTTCCCCGGCCTATCTCTGTCTGCCTCGAGCTGTCTGCCTCTGTCTCGTTCTCGATCTGTCTCGCTCTCTCCCTCGCTGACTCCCTCACTGTAGTCTCTCTCTCTCGCTCCCTCGTTATAGTCTCTCTCACTCTCTCGCTCCCTCGCTGTAGTCTCTCTCTCTTTCTCCCTCGCTGTAGTCTCTCTCTCGCTCCCTCGCTGTAGTCTCTCTCTCTCTCCCTCGCTGTAGTCTCTCTCTCTCCCCCTCGCTGTAGTTTCTCTCTCTCTCCCCCTCGCTGTAGTCTCTCTCTTTTCCTCGCTGTAGTCTCTCTCTCTCTCCCCCTCGCTGTAGTCTCTCTCTCTCTCTCTCTCCCTCGCTGTAGTCTCTCTCTCTCCCCCTCGCTGTAGTCTCTCTTTCTCTCTCCCCCTCGCTGTAGTCTCTCTCTCTCTCCCCCTCGCTGTAGTCTCTCTTTCTCTCTCCCCCTCGCTGTAGTCTCTCTCTCTCTCCCCCTCGCTGTAGTTTCTCTCTCTCTCTCTCTCCCACTCGCTGTAGTCTCTCTCTCTCTCTCTCTCCCACTCGCTGTAGTCTCTCTCTCTCTCTCTCCCACTCGCTGTAGTCTCTCTCTCTCTCTCTCTCCCACTCGCTGTAGTCTCTCTCTCTCTCTCTCCCCCTCGCTGTAGTCTCTCTCTCTCTCTCTCTCCCACTCGCTGTAGTCTCTTTCTCTCTCTCTCTCCCCCTCGCTGTAGTTTCTCTCTCTCTCCCCCTCGCTGTAGTCTCTCCCTCTCCCCCTCGCTGTAGTCTCTCTCTCTCCCTCGCTGTAGTCTCTCTCTCTCTCCCCCTCGCTGTAGTCTCTCTCTCTCTCTCTCTCCCTCGCTGTAGTCTCTCTCTCTCCCCCTCGCTGTAGTCTCTCTTTCTCTCTCCCCCTCGCTGTAGTCTCTCTCTCTCCCCCTCGCTGTAGTCTCTCTCTCTCTCTCTCTCTCTCCCACTCGCTGTAGTCTCTCTCTCTCTCTCTCCCCCTCGCTGTAGTCTCTCTCTCTCTCTCTCTCCCACTCGCTGTAGTCTCTCTCTGTCTCCCCTTCGCTGTAGTCTCTCTCTCTCCCCCTCGCTGTAGTCTCTCTCTCTCTCTCTCTCCCACTCGCTGTAGTCTCTCTCTCTCTCTCTCCCACTCGCTGTAGTCTCTCTCTCTCTCTCTCTCCCCCTCGCTGTAGTCTCTCTCTCTCCCCCTCGCTGTAGTCTCTCTCTCTCTCTCCCCCTCGCTGTAGTCTCTCTCTCTCTCTCTCTCCCTCGCTGTAGTCTTTCTCTCCCTCGCTCATTCTCTCACTATCCTTTTGAACAGACCCCAGGATGGGTAATATCGTAGCCTTATCAAAACAATCCCCACGATGCTCCTTCCCGCTCCAAGTAAAAATATCATAATGAAAATATCCACACTACTAGGGACACAGAATGGTAGAAAAAGTAAGCTGTTTAGGAACTCGGCCCAAATTGATCTCTGCCACACTTGTCCAACCGAGCTGTCTGTTATGTATAATTAATTTTCTCGCCTTTCCCAGTTTATCTTTATCGCTCACTTTTAACCATTCCCTCCCCCCGCTTCCACCTCCCTCACTGCCTGGTGAGGTGACCGCTGCTTGGGCACAGGCTGTTTTTGAAGCAGGCAAAAAGGGCACTCATCAAGACCACTGAAATACAATTTAAAAGTCTGCGATTCTGTCACTATCAAAAGCCCACCGCTCCCTAATCTAGCTGCAAATTGAAAATAAACCAAATAAACCACAGCGACACTACGACTGGTGCTGTGTTGGAGCCTTTTTTCACGGTTTGCCTTGATTCAAAGAAGTGATTTGGGGGGATTGATAGTTACGTATCACAATATTATTTTGGACAATATTATATCGATACCTTGACTCCAAAGTATCGATTTCCTTTTGGTTGATAGGTACGCTAGTCAGCTGTACCTGTGCCATAACGCTGGTATTTTTCATCATATACATTGAGGGAAAAATATATTTGATCCCCTGCTGATTTTGTACGTTTGCCCACTGACAAAGACATGATCAGTCTATAATTTTAATGGTAGGTTTATTTGAACAGTGAGAGACAGAATAACAACAACAAAATCAAGAAAAACGCATGTCAAAAATGTTATAAATTGATTTGCATTTTAATGAGGGAAATAAGTATTTGACCCCTCTGCAAAACATGACTTAGAACTTGGTGGCAAAACCCTTGTTGGCAATCAGAGGTCAGACGTTTCTTGTAGTTGGCCACCAGGTTTGCACACATCTCAGGAGGGATTTTGTTCCACTCCTCTTTGCAGATCTTCTCCAAGTCATTAAGGTTTTGAGGCTGACGTTTGGCAACTCGAACCTTCAGATCCCTCCACAGATTTTCTATAGGATTAAGGTCTGGAGACTGGCTAGGCCACTCCAGGACCTTAATGTGCTTCTTCTTGAGCCACTCCTTTGTTGCCTTGGCCGTGTGTTTTGGGTCATTGTCATGCTGGAATACCCATCCACGACCCATTTTCAATGCCCTGGCTGAGGGAAGGAGGTTCTCACCCAAGATTTGACGGTACATGGCCCCGTCCATCGTCCGTTTGATGCGTTGAAGTTGTCCTGACCCCTTAGCAGAAAAACACCCCCAAAGCATAATGTTTCCACCTCCATGTTTGACGGTGGGGATGGTGTTCTTGGGGTCATAGGCAGCATTCCTCCTCCTCCAAACACGGCGAGTTGAGTTGATGCCAAAGAGCTCGATTTTGGTCTCATCTGACCACAACACTTTCACCCAGTTCTCCTCTGAATCATTCAGATGTTCATAGGCAAACTTCAGATGGGCCTGTATATGTGCTTTCTTGAGCAGGGGGACCTTGCGGGCGCTGCAGGATTTCAGTCCTTCACGGCGTAGTGTGTTACCAATTGTTTTCTTGGTGACTATGGTCCCAGCTGCCTTGAGATCATTGAAAAGATCCTCCCGTGTAGTTCTGGGCTGATTCCTCACCGTTCTCATGATCATTGCAACTCCACGAGGTGAGATCTTGCATGGAGCCCCAGGCCGAGGGAGATTGACAGTTATTTTGTGTTTCTTCCATTTGCGAAAAATCGCACCAACTGTTGTCACCTTCTCACCAAGCTGCTTGGCGATGGTCTTGTAGCCCATTCCAGCCTTGTGTAGGTCTACAATCTTGTCCCTGACATCCTTGGAGAGCTCTTTGGTCTTGGCCATGGTGGAGAGTTTGGAATCTGATTGATTGCTTCTGTGGACAGGTGTCTTTTATACAGGTAACAAGCTGAGATTAGAAGCACTCCCTTTAAGAGTGTGCTCCTAATCTCTGCTCGTTACCTGTATAAAAGACACCTGGGAGCCAGAAATCTTTCTGATGGAGAGGGGGTCAAATACTTATTTCCCTCATTAAAATGCAAATCAATTTATAACATTTTTGACATGCGTGTTTCCGGATTTTGATGTTGTTATTCTGTCTCTCACTGTTCAAATACACCTACCATTAAAATTATAGACTGATCATTTCTTTGTCAGTGGGCAAACGTACAAAATCACTTTTTTTCCCTCACTGTAGCTTGTTGTCCATCTTTTTAAATGGTGAGCTAACATGTTTTCTCATGCTCTCTCGTCTCACTGCAGCATAGTGAGCAACATGTTTGGAACATCAAATCGCAATAAAATTGTAGTATAGAATCCCAATACATATAGAATCATGGGAATCCCAATACATATCGCATACCGTTAGCTGTCTGACTCCACCTACTGAAAGAACCAGGCCGTCCGATTGTTCTTTTTCTGTCAGTGGTCTTCAAGACCTCACCCTGTCCGTCGGTGTTAATTTGATCCTTTGGAGAGACCTGTGTGTGTTCATCTGGCCTTTCACTGTATGTCCCCCTTGACATTCCACATGATAACATGTCACAGCCTCTCCACTTTATGAGTGTGTTAGATGGCATATGGCCAGAGCTGCAGTTCTGAAAGCGAGCATGTGATTCGTTGGAAGCTATTTACAGCCATGTTTAGATTGGCTCTTTGGAGTTTAACCCCCTCAAAACTACAGAATTGGTTAGAGTTACACGTACACAGCTGTTCAGACCAAAGTCACCCACGGCAGTAACCCTTGCTTTACCTTTAACCTCCAAGGCCTGTGTCAAAGCCCAACCATGCTACAAGCAGCCTCAGTAGATGACAAAAGTTGCCTCCTTGTCATTCTAACACACTCGGTAGCATTCTGTACTTCCTCATACTGACCCAGACCAGTGTTTCCTCTACCATTGCAGCTATGTTGCACACAGAGTTTGGCTTCTATTGGTTTCAATTGACAGTTTTGATGCTAGAGGGCTTGGTTGTTGCTATAAAGCCTTTTACTGGGAAATATTCTAGGGGAAGACTGATCCAGGCACCACTCTGCCCATCAAACGACAAAAACGCTTCCATTCTTTCTCTGCTGAGAGGACAATCGGTCAATGGAGCCGTCCAGGAAGTGTATCGATCAGGAAGTCACAGGTCAAAGTTACCGTTCAGACATCTGGACGACGAGCAATCGCCCACCTGCAGTCCCACACACCCCGAAGCCTGGGTGTTGTTCAGTAGGGCACACCGTAGCAATCGTTTTGAAACGGAAAGTGGAAATGAGCGTTTCTTTCTGGACCAGTTAGTCCCTCGTTTCAGTCTGTTTCCTTCAATTTGGTGCTTAATAAACACAACGCAGGGTTTCCCAAAGCACTGTTGTTTGGGACAATCAAGTTTTTAATTCAGGAGATGGAAGTCAATCACAAGAGCAACCATTGAATCCCCGGAAAACCCTTGATTCCCAAAAACACTGTAGGCCTTCATGAAATGGAATATTGTTGGTAGAATGCTGCTGCTGTTGATTTATATTTTCCAAAAGGATGGGGGAGCCTAGTGGTTGTTTGTAGTGCTCAGTTGAATCCGTGTGTGTGTGGTTTTTATTGAGGCACCAGACAATTTATTTGTGTGAATCTGTATGTGTGCACTGTGCATGTATAGTCCAGTTGGAGGCAACATACTGAACTAAAAAGGCCTTAGTGTGTGTCTGCCTTCCTATTTCTCAGGTCTCCACTGTGGGGAAGATTAAATGGGGAATAGTTTACATAAGCACAGAGGCATTTATTGTTGTAATTAATGTTAATGGTGTGGCGGGCTCACTTGATAATTGCTCCTCTCCCTCCCCTCCTCCTCCCCCCTCCCTCCCCTCCCTCCTCCCTCTCCTCTCCTCTCCTCTCCTCTCCTCTCCTCTCCTCTCCTCCTCTCCTCTCCTCTCCTCTCCTCTCCTCTCCTCTCCTCCCTCTCCTCTCCTCTCTCCTCTCCTCTCCTCTCCTCTCCTCTCCTCTCCTCTCCTCTCCTCTCCTCTCCTCTCCTCTCCTCTCCTCTCCTCTCCTCTCCTCTCCTCTACAGTACCTGCCTTGGGCCTAGCCCTCTCATTGTTTGTTTTATCTACAGAGGGGAATTTAAATAATTCACCAACCTGTAAATAAGACTAATAGAACGCACTGCCGGCCCTTATAGAGCCACTTGCCCAGGGAAAGCATGTCCGCCAGCATCTATAAATCAGGTGAGGTGTGGTGATGTAAAGGAGATACAGGTGCCCACCCCTCCCCGTTAGCAAGGGAGGAAGGCTCTTTTGAGGGAGGTAACCGCACTGCTTTGCCTTCAGGCGGTGTGTGTGTGAGAGAGAGTGTGGAATTGTGCACATGCACGCCACCCACTCTAAAGTCAGCACCTTTGTGTGCCAGATGTAGATAAGTGTTCATTTATTCATTTTGTTTACTTCCCGTTTTTCTCAGAAGTGGCCTTGGGGTGTGTGTGTGTGTGTGTGTGTGTTAAAAAGACCAGTCACTTCACAGTGAAATAGTTGATACCAAAACTAGCTGTGGTGATGGTTAAATTAATTAATTCATTCCAGGGTGTGGAAGTTGGTTATAAAGATTCAATTTTTTGCTCCCAGTAATGTAGATTGGAATCACTAGTTCATGTTCCAGGCTCTTACCACAATAGATAAACTCCCAGTGACGTTTTGCTCCTAATCTCTCTGTTGTGTCTGTCTCTGCCTGAGGAATAGCTGGAATTCCAGGCACTGACTGTTCTGCGCAGCGAACTGTAGATCAACTTTAGATAAGAGCACAGCGTGGAACTGATGCGCAGTCAGAGGTTATGTGGTTAAAGGTGCTATTTGGAACGAAGCCCCCACCCCAAGTGTTCCTCAACTCCAGTCCCGGGTACTCACGCCACGGGATCTGCCCCTGGGGGACTCCCTGCAGGACTGATGTTGAGACATCTCTAGACTAGAGCATGTAGGCCTATACTACAAGCCCTTCCCCTTTCTCTAGCCCCCTTTGTCAGCGCTCTCTTTTGTCGGTGTGTGAAAGGGTTAAAGAGACAGAAAAGATTAGCCCATCACTAGTCTTGCTTCCATTGTGCACTAGCATTGTGCCGTAGTGTAGCATGTCGACCACAGATACTGTATGTTACCAGATACTTTTTTCTACCTTAAGGCTACCGCTAATTTGCTAAATAGCGCTCGCCTCACCCTAATGCAAAGCGATGCAAAGGTTTCCAATGGTTAGCGGGTCGGTGACATGCTTCCATCCTATTGGAAGGAGACCCATTGCTGTTGCACATATTTGTTTCGTTCCAGCACTAACACACCTGAATCATTTGGTCAACTAATCTTCAATCCCATTAGTTGAATCAGGCGTACTACTGCTGGAATAGAATACAAAAGTTCAATGGTTGTGGGTCTCTGACGAACGGATTGGGTAACACTTTAACTGAAGTGAACACTCCGTTAGCCGAAGTTCTCAGGAGTTTTGGAGGCTCTTTGTTTCTCTTTGAGGGAAACGTGCTTCAGGATCATAAGACCCCCCCCCCCCTTCCTCCTTCCCAACCTCCCTCCCTCCTGCCCTTCTCCTTTACCATAGCTTGTTAAGTGAAAAGCCACTCAAGCCATGTTGTGCAGAACATTGACTACGCTAATTCCTTTAGCAAACCTGGGCCAGTCGCGTAGACTACACACAGCGGGGGATACCACTCCACTCCGGGGGATGCCCCCCCCATTCCTAGAACTCTGGGAATAATTATTGCTGGGGAGACAATGCGGGAGAGGGGGAGGAGGGCTGGGAAGACCGAGAGTGTGGGAGGAGGGAAGGTCAAAGGTTAGACAGGTCGCTCTTTAAGGTGAAAGGCTGGTGGATGTTTTATTGGCAGGGGGACTCCTCCCGCGCTGTTCTATGAGATGTGTTTAGCTACTATGGGAAGGAGGGGGAGGCTTGGTTAAATGCACCCCCACATTTCTTGCCTGATAGCTCCAGTTGTGTTCGGTGACCTTTGACAACCCCCTCATTTGTTCTGCATACGTGGTTACATCCAACCCCAGTAGCTGTCACTAAGGTCAGGACTATACCAGCTCACTGGGAAAAAGGGGGTGGACGCTGTAGAAGGGGGGATAACATAACATCAGACTTCTCATTGTTAGTCATTGCTGATTCAATGATTCAAGGCAATTTGTGTGCATGCGATGCACACGCATGCTCCCTTCTAGATGGTGGGAGTGATTTGGTTAAGGAACAAGCCATGTGACCACTCGGGCACAAACATGAATCAATGCAGACGGAGGCGATATGATTCAGTTGAGTTGGGCAACAGGTCTCTATTGTTGAGCACTGCATTCCTATTACATGGGGTTTGTAACTTGTGACTGGTGCGATGTGCTTACCCGTGAAGGCTAGGAGGAGTTCCTTTCTTTTTTTTCTTTTTATTTAACCTTTATTTAACTAGGCAAGTCAGTTAAGAACAAATTGTTATTTACAATGACGGCCTACACCGGCCAAAACCAGGCAACGCTGGGCCAATTGTGCGCTGCCCTATGGGACTCCCAATCACGGCCGGTTGTGATACAGCCTGGAATCGAACGAGGGGGTCTGTAGTGATGCCTCAAGCACTGAGATGCAGTGCCTTAGACCGCTGCGCCACCTGGGAGCTCTCTTTCTCTTTCCTCCCTCCCTCAGTTCCCCTATACACAATTTCGAAGTGAGTGCTTGAGGAATGGGCCGGTCATGGCTTTTTGAGTGGGCCGGTCATGGCTTTTGGCATGTCATCAGACTCTGACTGACGGTTGTGTTTCGGTGTTGTCTGACTGCCAGAGCACGGGTGTCTTTAATGAGTTGAACGTTCTGAATGTTGCAGATATAAATGCTATGTATATAGGGCTGTCCCTGACAAAATAATCTTGGTCGACCTAGAGTCATCTGGTCTTTCGACCAATTGATTGGTCAATCGACCAGTCTACTAAATGGGGTCATCCCTAGTATAGAGCTGATTGATTCCCTGTTCTACATGATAAAAAGACAATCATGTCTGTTCTACAAAATACATTTCTATCTGGACGTTCTGTAACATTGCACCCTCCTGAACAGGCGCCAGGATCGAAAGGGAAGAGATGGGAGTTGTTTTGTTTAACCCTCCAATGTATGATTCCAATAAGCCATGATATATGCCTATCAAACTTGCACAGTTACATTTCAATGGAGTTATTCATTCTATTCCAACGGCACGATGAACTGTTTGAGCTCATTCAAGAGGCCCACCTCTTTTTTTTTTTTTTTTTTGCCCTTAGGAATTGACAGTGCAGTCAGAACTTGGCCTCGGCTCACTCAAGGTACAAACTCCAGAATACTGAACTAGTTTCAGGAGTGTTATAATTTCAGGAACAAGAAAGCTTGGGTGTTCATTTAGGAGAGTAAGAAGGAATTTTGACAAAACTACACCCAGCCGCCTCAGACAGAAAAGAGAGGAGGAGAGGAAGGGAGGAAACTTGGCACCGTAGTTAGTTTAGCTCTGCACAAAGCTCACCAGGAGCGTTCTTATGGCAAAGACAGGTTTTTATGTGTGTTTGTGTGTGGGCAGGGAGGGAGGTAGGGAGGGAGGGAGGGAGAGAGAGAGATCAACGTTTAATTAAGGCCTCATCCAGCTATCAGAACACCCTGTGGCTTTTTGGAAGCTAGGCAGATGTTATGGAGTTTTTTTTTTAGCCGGAAACTTCAATTATTTCGGCGAAGATTGAAAAAAGCCTACACCCCATTTCCAGATAATCTATATATACAAAAGTATGTGGACACCCCTTCAAATTTGTGGATTTGGCTATTTCAGCCACACCCGTTGCTGACAGGTGTATAAAATCTAGCACACAGCCATGCAATGTCCATAGACTAAAATTGGCAGTAGAACGGCCTTAATAAAGAGCTCAGTGACTGGGGGGGGAAGAGAGGGGGATGGGGGATAGAGAGGGGGATGGGGGAGAGAAAGGGAGACGAGAGGGAGACGAGTGGGGGAGAGAAAGGGAGACGAGGGAGAGAGAAAGGGAGACGGGGGAGGGAGACTGGGAGACGGGGGAGAGAGACTGGGAGATGGGGGAGAGAGACTGGGAGACGGGGAGAGAGACTGGGAGACGGGGGAGAGAGACTGGGAGACGGGGGAGAGAGACTGGGAGACGGGGGAGAGAGACTGGGAGACGGGGAGAGAGACTGGGAGACGGGGGAGAGAGACTGGGAGACGGGGGGAGAGAGACTGGGAGACGGGGGAGAGAGACTGGGAGACGGGGGAGAGAGACTGGGAGACGGGGGAGAGAGACTGGGAGACGGGGGGAGAGAGACTGGGAGACGGGGGGGAGAGAGACTGGGAGACGGGGAGAGGGAGACTGGGAGACGGGGAGAGGGAGACTGGGAGACGGGGAGAGGGAGACTGGGAGACTGGGAGACTGGGAAACGGGGAGAGGGAGACGGGGAGAGGGAGACGGGGAGAGGGAGACGGGGAGAGGGAGACTGGGGGAGAGGGAGCCGGGGGAGGAGAGAGAGATGGAGATGGCAAGAGAGGGAGACTGGGAGAGTAAAACCCTCACCTATACACACTTATACAGACATACACACCTTAGCTGTGTTCGAATACCCATACTAACGTACTGTATATTACATACTTAATGAGTATATACTACATGCTATATACTATTAGTTCATTTTAGTATACTATAAACTAACGGTATCCTTTCAGTTGAGCGTACTAGCGCTTCGCCTGTCTACCAGAAGTTGATGCTGTTGCTATGCAACCTCTTGCTAGCTTGTTAGCACAACAAATTACTAGCTAGACATCTTACTATTTCGGGTGTGTTCGTAAATTAACTCTGGAGTGCCAGAGTGCGCGCTGGGCGTTCGTAAATTCAGAGCATTGTCAGTTAATAAATTCAGAGTTTCGCTCTCGGAGCGTTCAGAGCGCACACTGGACGCTCTGGCCGAGGGGTTGGGTTGATCAGAGCATTCTGACCTCACAACGGCAGTCAAGCACCCAAGCTAACTTGCTAGCTACTTCCAGACACAAATGAGAGAACACCTCACTCTGACCATTTTACTCTCCCTAGCAGAGCTTGTTAGGCTGTTTTCATGTCATCCAGAGCATTGGTGACTGTAACTGTGCTGCTGGCAACAATTTAATAACTTTTTTTTGCCAACGTTTACTGACACCGGCCATATTCAACGGGTGTTGAGCGTTAGTAAATTCATCAGTTATTCTGCACTCTGGCACACTCAGACGAGAGTGTGCTGAAATCGGAGTAGATAGCCAGAATTAACTATGTCCAGTAAGAATGCACAACGACTATACCACTTAGCTAAGGTAAGAATGATGTGAATAATCAAGTGTATAAATGTTGGGTAGTTAGTTCGACGATGTGTTAGTAACCAACTAACGTTAGGTAGCTAGCTAACATACGTATTTTGGCAAATTTAGTACAACATCCGGGAACTTTTGGCATACTAGCTATATCCATACCATACTACATACAACATTTTACGTCACAAATAGTACTGTTTCTCCTATTGGATATTTTCTAGCTGAGGTGGTGAGTACCTGTCTGCAGCCCCCATGCTCTCTGTACACACACACACACACACACACACACACACACACACACACACACACACACAATTTTAAGTCTAAAAGATGGGGTAGTCATTATGACATGACTATAGCGGGATATATGGCTACTGGCTATACTTTATCGAAATCATAACAATCATCATAATCTATTCTTTAAAGCTATTAAGGTAATAATTGATAACAGGATCCATCATATTTTCCTTGATCAAAGTTTAAGAGTATACCCTTATGACTCCCGAGTGGCGCAGTGGTCTAAGGCACTGCATCGCAGAGCTAGCTGTGCCACTAGAGATCCTGGTTCGAGTCCAGGCTCTGTCGCAGCCGGTCGCGACCGGTAGACCCATGGGCGGCGCACAATTGGTCCAGCGTCGTCCAAGGTAGGGGAGGGTTTGGCCGGCAGGGATGTGGGTTCGTTTCCCATGGGGGGCCAGTATGAAAAAATAATAAAAATAAAATAAAAATACATTAATGTATACATTCACTAACTGTAAGTCGCTCTGGATAAGAGCGTCTGCTAAATGACTAAAATGTAAATGTAAAATGTTGCTGACATCAGCCCAATAATGTACTTCCTTTCTCCACACCCCCACACCCATATGTCAGTTTATGTGACAACACTACAATGGTTAAATGTCACTATTTTGACATATTGTAATGAGACTGTACTGCATAGACAGACGGTCTGTTTTCTCCCTCGTTGAATCAGGAAGTGTTTCAAAGCACTGAGGGGGCTTTGAATAAGCACGGACAGAAATTCTCTGCAGCTGGTTTGACACTGAAGCTAGAGAACATGTTAAACTGTGTGAGGTGGACTGGGGAGCGAGGAAGCTTGTTATTTTCGTACTCGCTTTCTTTTACCCCCCCAGAGACTCAGTGAATTTATCAGTAGACTGTGGTACGCCTTCTCAAAGGACATACGCTGAGTCAAATGATTCAACTTTTCCCTCGGAACTATTTCCAGTTTCATTCGAAACAAATACAAAATTATGTAGCCTATAGCTTTGGGCTCGGTAGAGATTGTGTAGACTAATGTTGTTGTTTTCTTACAGTAAGGCAGTGTTCAGGAATTTTAGTGTCTGTTAACCTCAAATGAACTATCTGCAGAACCTTGTTAGGCTGAGGGATGGGTGTTCCCAGGGCTTGCGACTAACTTTTTTCCTCACCGTCCTGGTAATGTCCCGAAGTGCAATTTCAACTGTCTCAAACTGACCTTGAACCGTCCCAAAATTAAAATAATTGTTATTTTTATGTTTTGATATGACAACATGGGTCTAGGTCATTTGCAGTGCTTTTAAAGTAATTGGTGTATTTCTGAGACAGATACAGTCTATATTACATGAACCTAATTTGTTAAGAAAACCCTTTTTGCATCTTAATGAATCCATTACATTATTAATTATTCTAATTGATTAATTGAACATGCTAACCACATGTATACAATATATCTAAGAGAGAACAATGTTATTGTGAACTGGTTACTGAATAAACTTAAGTTAGAGACATTCAATTCCACCACCAGCTGCCCCATTCAACAACATAACACAACAATATACAATAAAGAAAGTGTGTGTGTGTGTTTCCCACTGTGGCAGGTAGATAAAAAAAATCTACCAGCCAATCAGATTTTTTTTACCAGCCTAAATGTTTCTATTGTTGCTAAAATTACACCAACAAAACACAGATGAGCATGCTTTGTAATGTTTCTAAAATAATACATGTATTACTAGTAAGACGTATTGTGGTATATTGTTTAATTTCATTTCATTTTATGTGACCTTAGTCTTTTAACTAAAATATCACAGATAAGACAAAAAATGTCACCTGCCCCTTTAAGGGTGGAAGGTTACAGTGGTAATGTGACCAGTCATGTTTGTACCTGAGATTGAGTCAGTCTAGTATCTGCGTTGCTTCTCTTCCCTAGCAGTTGAAACTCAAACATTGAAAAACAACCTAGCTTATGAACGAAACAATGTAAATAGTCAAGCAACACAAGGACAAAGTCTCACTTCAGGAGACTTCCGTTTCAAGTAAATTAAACCAACTTTTATGCCTGTGCGCAGCGCTTCTAAAAATAAATCTGTCACTCAGATCTTCACTTGCCCACGCACAGCCCCCAGCCAGGCAGTGTTGCAGCGCGAGGCAGAAATACTTTGCACATTTTACAGTGTGCATTCGGTTCAGGTCAGGGAGATGCAACCATATTCTCTAGAATACCATAGTAGCTAGCCATAGCCTACAGACAATGCAAATGCTACAGCAACTCCAGGTACACGAAACCTCAGCTCCGGGCCGGCGGGCTTGCAGACAGGCTGGGAGAGAGTCAAATGTGCATTCTAATAGGCCTATTTGCCCAACATTGGAATTATATTATACATTTCCATTACCTAAATAATTACATATGCGATGCCTGGCCAGCCATATCATTGTTTGAAACCTGGACATTTTACCTTGCTTTTAATAGCTACAGCCAAAATCTGACCATAGAAAAAAGGCTTTCCTGAAATGCCATTGAAACCAGCATTTCTTCTTCTACTGTCCAAAGGCAGTAAGGCACAATCCTATTGTTGCATCTTCAGATATTCCCTCTTTCTAAGAGAGCATTTTGGAACATTCATGCATATGGCCGAGATGAGTAAACACATTGCTGCGCTTGTAATGTGAATTATTTATAGTTTATCAACTTTTAAGATAAATGTTGTAATCTGTTTCATCAGCCTCATCTTTGTGTTTAAATATTTTTGTATGGAACCACTGTTGTATGCATTTAATATATTATATTTTTCTGGCCTATCGTCCCGCAACTGTCCAAACGTCTGTTTTGAACTGTCACAGATATATTTTTTTACCGTCTGACGGGACATCCTTAATTTTGAGCCCTGGGTGTGCCTTCTCAGCATATTTAGCCTGTGTTTAAACATTCATACATATGCATGCACGAAACTCACACACACACATTCTCACACACACACACCCACACACACTCCAGACGAGACAGTTATCACCTAAATGTCAATGGATCAATTAAAAACTGGGAGTAGCAGTGGAAGATGGGACAGAACACCAGTTCTCATCTCACTCAAAGTGCCATTACACCGTGATAACTAGTGATGGAGGAACAAATCCATACAGTTACATATCGCAATATTATTTTGGACGATATTATATCGATACTTTGACTTGTTTATTTGCTAGGTAGCGTTAGCTAGCGCTACTCAGCTGCACCTGTGCCAAAACACTGGTATTTTTCATCCTATAGTTTTTTCTCCATCTTCTTTTTAAATAGTGAGCCAACTTGTTTTCAGCACTTTAATTTTTATGACTGATCAAAACTAATTTTATCATGCTCGCTTGTCCCTCTGCAGCAGACATATAGTGAGCAATATGTTTGGAACATCGAATTGCAAGACATATAGAATTGTGAGAATCGCAATACAAATTGTATCGGCACCTAAGTATTGTGATAATATCGTATCGTGAGGTCCCTGGCAATTCCCAGCCCTAGTGCTAACACCCAGCCGTCTGGGTGTTAGCCTAGCATACTAGCTAGCCAATCAATAGTTTCTAATTGGATTCATAATTGAATTTGTCACAAGGTTGACTTGGCTTAGCTCAAGCTATTGTTATTTTTGTTTTTGTATCCCTTATCTTCTCTAATCTTGTCAAAGTATAAACATTGGTCACAGAGAATCCAGTGATACTGTGTGATGTAGCATGTGCCCATGCTTTTAATCAAGGCAGCGAATGAGTGCGTACAGCGCAGGGCCCTGCCACTTGAGTGAGGGCCTCTTCAGTGAAAAGCTGCCCCCACAACTCTCTCTCCCTCAATCTTTCTCTTGCGCTCTCATTCATTCACTCACCCCCCCTCCTCTCTTTCTGTCTCCCTCTGTTGCTCTGACCTTGCGTTGGCGTGTTTTGATGAGCATGGAGTGGAGACACTCGTGTGTGTGTGTGTTGTGTGAGAGAGAGATTTGTGAGGGAGAGCTCCATTTGTTGTGTAAATGCATCACGCCATTAATTGACTGCTCTGCTCCCAGCCTCTCCTTCAGCAGTTGAACCCTGCCCTCCGTGGGTTCCCGGGGATCCTGCCCCTGTAGTGTGTGGGCGGGGGCTCTTCACTCACTCACTCACTGATGGCGGCTTGCCAGGGGAAAGAAGGGCACCACTCACTGCTCCTCTTTCTTAATTTATTTATCTTGCTCTCTCTCTCTGGTCTTGTGAAAGCTAGAGAAGAGAGCTGCCAGTATTTCCATCTCTGATCGTATGAAATAGACTTTGTCTGGAATGTTTGATAATAAGATAATACTTTTGGGAGGCCTCCTTCAGCAACTTAATCCGGGTGGACACTACACGACTTTCAAACATCCGTTTTTCATTTCAATTATATGTACTAATTATTCTCCTGTCTATTATTCTCAGACACATCTGAGGCCAAAGATTTTGAAGACAAATGGCAGTTTCCGCATTTTCTTGGTGCCCTCGACGGCAAGCACTTCTACATACAACCCCCAGCCAACAGTGGCAGTATGTATCACAACTACAAGTCTAGGTTCCCTGTCCTCATGATGGCTGCTGCGGATGCAAACTATACGTTTATTTATGCCAGTGTTGGCAACAAGTGCAGAGTCTCCGATGCTGGGCTGTTTGCCCAGTCTGACCTCAGAAAAGCAATGGACCGGGGCCTTCTAAATGTTCCGCCACCTGAGCCACTGCCCAACTCAAATGTTGTGGTTCCGTACATGTTTGTGGGGGGTGAGGCATACCCCCTATGGACTTATCTGATGAAGCCCTATCCATTTCGACAGATGGACCACGACCAGAGAATCCATAACTACCGCCTCTCAAGGGCATGGAGAGTAGTTGAAAATGCCTTTGGCATCCTCGCTAACAGGCTGAGGGTGTTTAGGTCCACCATCTGCCTTGAATCGGACAAGGTTACAAAGATCACCATGGCCTCCCTCTGCATACACAACTTCCTCATAGAGCGCAGGTCTGAGGCATACACGCCACCAGCATTTGCAGACTGGGAGGATGCTGACCACAGGTTCATCGAGGGAGCCTGGAGGAAACATGGACTGGGTGTTCTGCAGCCAGTGGAGCCTGGAAGGGGACGTAACCACACAATCAGTGCAAAAGAACCACGCAACCTGCTAAGGGATTATTTTGTATCACCTGCCAGTCAGGTTCCATGGCAGGAGGATCACATTTAAGTCATGGACGCAAGGGCTGTGTCTTTAGTTCATATTCTGTTGTAAGGCAACCACATCTTACTATGTATAGCCTAATGTCTAAGAATATATACACTACCGGTCAAAAGTTTTAGAACACCTGCTCATTACAGGGTTTTTCTTAATTTTTACTATTTTCTACATTGTAGAATGATATTGAAGACATCAAACCTATGAAATAACTCATATGGAATCATGTAGTAACCAGAAAAGTGTTCAACAAATCAAAATTTGAGATTCTATATTTGAGATTCTTCAAATAGCCACCCTTTGCCTTGATGACAGCTTTGCACACTCTTGGCCTTCTCTCAACCAGCTTCATGAGGTAGTCACCTGGAATGTATTTCAATTAACAGGTGTGCGTTCTTAAGTTAATTTGAGGAATTTCTTTCCTTGTTAATGCGTTTGAGCCAATCAGTTGTGTTGTGACAAGGTAGGGGGGTATACAGAAGATGGCCCTATTTGGTAAAAGACCAAGTCCATATTATGGCAAGAACAGCTCAAATAAGCAAAGAGAAACGACAGTCTATCATTACTTTAAGACATGAAGGTCAGTCAATATGGAACATTTCAAGAACTTTGAAAGTTTCTTCAAGTGCAGTTGCAAAAACCATCAAGTGCTATGATGAAACTGGATCTCATGAGGACCGCCACAGGAATGGAAGACGCAGAGTTACCTCTGCTGCAGAGGATAAGTTCATTAGAGTTACCAGCCTCAGAAATTGCAGCCCGAATAAATGCTTCACAGAGTTCAAGTCACAGACACATCTCAACATCAACTGTTCAGAGGAGACTACGTGAATCAGGCCTTCATGGTCGAATTGCTGCAAAGAAACCACTACTAAAGGACACCAATAATTGATTAACGCTTGGGCCAAGAAACTTGCTTGGCCCAAGAAACACGAGCAATGGACATTAGACCGGTTAAAATTTGGAGTGCTGCATCAGATGACCTGGCCTCCACATTCACCCGACCTGAAACCAAATTCAGATGGTTTGGGATGAGTCGGACCGCAGAGTGAAGGGAAAGCAGCCAACACGTGCTCAGCATATGTGGGAACTCCTTCCAGACTGTTGGAAAAGCATTCCAGGTGAAGCTGGTTGAGATAATGCCAAGAGTGTGCAAAGCCGTCATCAAGGCAAAGGGTGGCTATTTGAATAATCTCAAATCTCAAATATATTTTGATTTGTTTAACACCTTTTTGGTTACTAAATGATTCCATATGTGTTATTTCATAGTTTTGATGTCTTCACTATTATTCTACAATGTAGAAAATAGTACAAATAAAGAAAAACCCTTGAATGAGTAGGTGTTCTAAAACTTTTGACCGGTAGTGTATAGTTAGCACAATTTAATCTTGACTGTCAAATGTGATGACAGCTGTGCTTCCTTTTTCAATACAGTAATTGAAATAAAAGGCATTTTCAATAACATGTTTCAAACATTTATTGAAAGTGGTTCCAACCTGCAAATTACACATTCTAGTGTACGTACACCCCACTTAACGCTTAGAACGTTCCACCTGAGCTTTCAAAACAGACTAAACTGAAAACAAAATGGCACAGCCATAAAACTAGGTCAACGTTCCACTGTTATTTATAGCTGAAACTATAAACATTGAGTAGTCTAGTACCAGTGTAAAATGTTTTGTATTTCTTTTAAAACACCCCAAAAAGTGAGTACAAGCCACGTGTGCGTAAAAAAAAAAAAAAGTATCTCCCCAAAAGCTGTTAAACGGTTTGACGACTATAATTGCTTTTACGACATACAGAGTACTCCGGCACCAGTGGCGACATATTGACAATGAGGCTTTTAAATGAAAAGAAAACTGAGTGCCAGCCACATTTGTGCCTGAAAAGCTTACCTCTACAAAGGCAGTCATCATAAATAAATACAGTGCATTCGGAGAGTATTCAGACCCCTTCCCTTTTTTCCGCATTTTGTTACAGTACAGCTTTACTCTACACACAATACCCCATAATAACAAAGTAAAAAAAGGTTTTTATATTTTTTTTAAAAACTATTAAATAAGAATTCAGACCCTTTGCTATGAGACTCAAAATTGAGCTCAGGTGCATCCTGTTTCCATTAATCATCCTTGAGATGCTTCTACAACTTGATTGGAGTCCACCTGTGGTAAATTCAATTGATAGGACATGATTTGGAAAGGCACACACCTGTCTATATAAGGTCCCACTGTTGACAGTGCATGTCAGAGCAGAAACCAAGCCATGAGGTCGAAGGAATTGTCTGTAGAGCTCCGAGACAGGATTGTGTCGAGACACAGATCTGGGGAAGGGTACCAAAAAATGTCTGCAGCATTGAAGGTCCCCAAGAACACAGTGGCCTCCATCATTCTTAAATGGAAGAAGTTTGGAACCACAAAGTCTCTTCCTAGAGCTGTCCCCCCTGCCAAACTGAGCAATCGGGGGAGAAGGGCCTTGGTCAGGGAGGTGACCAAGAACCCAATGGTAACTCTGACAGAGCTCCAGAGTTGTTCTGTGGAGATGGGAGAACCTTCCAGAAGGACAAACATCTCTGTAGCACTCTACCAATCAGGCGTTTATGTAGTGTGGCCAGACGGAAGCCACTCCTCAGTTAAAGACACATGACAGCCCGCTTGGAGTTTGCCAAAAGGCACCTAAAGGACTCTCAGACCATGAGAAACTAAATTCTCTGGCCTGATGAAACCAAGATTGAACTCTTTGTTCTGAATGCCAAGGGTCACGTCTGGAGGAAACCTGGAAACCATCCCTACGGTGAAGCATGGTGGTAGCAACATCATGCTGTGGGGATGTTTTTCAGCGGCAGGGACTGGGAGACTAGTCAGGATCGAGGGAAAGATGAACGGAGCAAAGTACAGAGAGATCCTTGATGAAACTTGCTGTGGTCCTCAGACTGGGGCGAAGGTTCACCTTCCAACAGGACAACGACCCTAAGCACACATCCAAGACAACGCAGGAATGGCTTCGGGACAAGTCTCTGAATGTCCTTGAATGGCCCAGCCAGCGCCCAAACTTGAACCCGATCAAACATCTCTGGAGAGACCTGAAAATAGCTGTGCAGCAATGCTCCCCTTCCAACCTGGCAGCGCTTGAGAGGATCTGCAGAGTTGAATGGGAGAAACTCGCCAAATACAGGTGTGCCAAGTTTGTAACGTCATACCCAAGAAGACTCGAGGCTGTAATCGCTGCCAAAGGGGCTTCAACAAGGTGGCGAATCGCATCTCTGCATGTCTGGCAGACATATCAGTGTTGATGACGGATCACCACCTCAAGCTGAACCTTGGCAAGACGGAGCTGCTCTTCCTCCTGGGGAAGGACTGCCCGTTCCATGATCTCGCCATCATGGTTGACAACTCCGTTGTGTCTTCCTCCCAGAGTGCATAGAGCCTTGGCGTGACCCTGGACAACACCCTGTCATTCTCCGCTAACATCAAGGCGGTGACCCGATCCTGTAGGTTCATGCTCTACAACATTCGCAGAGTACGACCCTGCCTTACACAGGAAGCGGCACAGGTCCTAATCCAGGCACTTGTCATTTCCCGTCTGGATTACTGCAACTCGCTGTTGGCTGGGCTCCCTGTGCCATTAAACCCCTACAACTCATCCAGAACACCACAGCCCGTCTGGTGTTCAACCTTCCCAAGTTCTCTCACGTCACCCCGCTCCTCCGCACACTCCACTGGCTTCCAGTTGAAGCTCGCATCTGCTACAAGACCATGGTGCTTGCCTACAGAGCTGTGAGGGGAACGGCACCTCCGTACCTTCAGGCTCTGATCAGTCCCTACACCCAAACGAGGGCATTGTTTTCATCCACCTCTGGCCTGCTGGCCCCCCTACCTCTGTGGAAGCACAATTCCCGCTCAGCCCAGTCAAAACTGTTCGCTGCTCTGGCACCCCAATGGTGGAACAAGCTCCCTCACGATGCCAGGACAGCGGAGTCACTCACCACCTTCTGGAGACACTTGAAACCCCACCTCTTTAAGGAATACCTGGGATAGGATAAAGTAATCCTTCTATCCCCCCCTTACCCCACCCCAAAGAAAAAAACTTGTGGACATAAACATCAAAATCAAACAAGTACAAGCGTGAGGCCTTGCATTTACTGACTGTTACTTGGATCAACTTTGTGTAGTATCTTAAACTTTTTGAGGCTCACGAACCTGAGGTGGGTAGTACAGAAGGTGTTGTGGTAGATTTGTGCTAGTGTAGGCACTGTTTATGGGTGAGATGCTGCTGGTGGTGGATATGAAGGTGGTGGTGTTCTAATGTTAACTTAAAATGATTGGCCGTCATCAACAGTATCATAATGTTTATTTTGACCCATGTTTTGACTGGTTCAGCTGCCACCTGATTTCCAAATGTATCCTCTAGGTCAACAGGCTGCTTGGCACCAATACCCTGTACTTTTTCAGACATTTGCTTTAAAACATCAAGCTTCTGGAGCTCAATGTCCTCCTCTGGGGGCTTCTCTTTGCTGCGTTTCTTCAAAGGCCTATTTTCAGTCTCCTTCCTGCTGGTGGTGGATGAATTTTCTGAGGGGCCAGGAGAAGGACTTCCCTCAATAGTTGTGATTGAGGCGTAATAGCTGATATGTCAATTGTCGGTGTCTCAGGTCTTGACAGCACTGCCGGTGATGCAGAGGCGGAGAAATACATTTCCGACGTCTCTCAAATCATCCTGGGCACCCTGTTCCTCTGTTTCATCCAGCATATCTCTGATTGTCACATCAAGCTAGAAGAGAGGAAACAAGTGTCAGTGGCCATCAAATGCTATTACATCCTGTTAATTTGTTCCCGACAAAACCTGAAATGTTCAATGAAACTACTTCACAACAATCAATCTGTCAGATAGGACTACATGCAGGATTGTACAACTGTCAGTAATGTTGCACACCCCAATGTTATAGTACATGTAGATGATGTGCTAGATATGTTTGTTACTTACACTGGTCTGACTTTGGCGGTGAATCACATATATTTATAGGGAATCCAGATTCCTCAAAAGCAAACACAGCCAGCCTGGGTGTTTGCGCTCCCACTTGGCTTTGGTTTTAGCAATCGTGTGTACTGTGTCCTCAAAGACGCGGCCCTGGTCTTGACCTCCTCAACTAAAAACATTAACTAAAAACATGACCTAAGGTATGGTCAATGAATTTGCAGGCATGAAAATGATATGGATACGTTTCCCATTATGTTCCCTCTGTGCTCAATTCAAGGCGAAGGGTGGGCAATTGGGTCAAAAACATTTAAATGGCCTATTTAAATGGCCGGTGGTAAGAGTGAACTGAAGCTAATTGTAGAGATTTTTTTTCTATTGATAATGTCAAATTAACAGCCACACAGAAAGACTCATGTGAAGGTGAAATTACAGAGGAGGAACTTCTGGATGCAATTAAAGACTTTAAGTCTGGGAAAACTCCAGGGTTGGATGGCATACCAGTCGAGGTATACCAAACCTTTTTTGATATACTAAGAGGACCGTTATTAGCATGTTTTAACCACTCCTATGTAAATGGTAGATTATCTGACACTCAAGAAGAAGGACTGATCTCATTATTACTGAAACAGGATACAAGTGGAAAATATAAAGATCCAGTCCATTTACAAAATTGGAGGCCCCTTACACTTCAGTGTTGTGATGCAAAAATCCTAGCAAAATGTATAGCGCATAGAATTAAAAAGGTATTGCCGGATATTATTCATTCTAATCAGACAGGTTTTTTACATGGAAGATACATTGGAGATAATATAAGGCAAGTATTGGAAACATTAGAACACTATGGAAAATATGGGAAACCAGGCCTGCTATTCATAGCAGACTTTGAAAAAGGCATTTGATAAAGTTCGACTGGGGTTTATATATAAATGCCTGGAGCATTTCAATTTTGGAGAATCTCTTATAAAATGGGTCAAAATCATGTATAGTAACCCTAGGTGTAAAATAGTAAATAATGGCTATTTCTCTGAAAGTTTTAAACTGTCAAGAGGAGTGAAACAAGGTTGTCCACTATCGGCATATCTATTTATTGTGGCCATCGAGATGTTAGCGATTAAAATCAGATCTAATAATAATATCAGAGGATTAGAAATAAAGACCTTAAAAACAAAGGTGTCATTGTACGCTGATGATTCATGTTTTTTTTTAAATCCACAACTAGAATCCCTCCACAGCCTCATAGAGGATCTAGATACATTTTCTAACCTCTCTGGATTACAACCAAATTATGACAAATGTACTATATTACGTATTGGATCACTAAAAAATACAATTTTTACATTACCATGTAGTTTACCAATAAAATGGTCTGATGGTGATGTGGATATACTCGGAATACATATCCCAAAGGAAATAAATGATCTCACTTCAATAAATTTTAATAGAAAATTAGCAAAAATAGATAAGATCTTACTACCATGGAAAGGAAAATACCTGTCAATTTGTGGAAAAATCACCCTGATTAACTCATTAGTATTATCACAGTTTACCTATTTGCTTATGGTCTTGCCTACGCCTAGCGAACAGTTTTTTAAATTATATGAGAAAAAAAATATTCAATTTTATTTGGAACGGCAAGCCAGACAAAATTAAAAGAGCATATTTATATAATGAATATGAATTCGGAGGACAGAAATTATTAAATATTAAAGCATTAGACCTATCACTAAAAGCTTCAGTCTTACAAAAGTTATACTTAAATCCGAACTGGTTCTCAAGCAAATTAGTAAGATTGTCTCACCCAATGTTCAAGAAAGGCCTTTTTCCCTTTATTCAGATTACAACCTCACACTTTCAGTTATTTGAAAAGGAAATAATCTCCCAAATGTCACTATTTCTAAAACAAGCCATAGAAAGTTGGTTGCAATTTCAATTTAATCCTCCAGAAACGACAGAACAAATAATGCAACAAATATTGTGGTTAAATTCAAATATACTAATTGACAAAAAACCTTTATTTTTTGACAGAATGTTTAAAAAAGGTATAATCTTTGTAAATGATATCATCGGTAGGACTGGTGGAGTTATGACGCACATGCAGCTAACAAAAACATATGGAAATGTCTGCTCTACCCAAAATTACAACCAAATAATGGCAGCTTTACCGCAAAAATGGAAGAGGAAAGTGGAAGGGGGGAGAAAGTAAGGAACTTGTCTGTCGGCCTTGCATTAAAGAACATAATTGGTTAAGGAAAACTGTGATAAATAAAAAAATATATCAGTTTCACTTAAGGACCAAAGGATTGACAGCCGTCCCATATAGATTGCAAAATAGTTGGGAAGAGATCTTTGATGTACCGATCCCATGGCATAGTGTTTATGAACTGACACGCAAAAACGACACCGGATTCAAAAAATTAGAATCTTTCAATTTAAATTATTATATAAAATCCTTGCTACCAATAGAATGTTATTTATATGGGGATACAATCTTCCCAGCTCTGCAGATTTTGCTGTGAAGAGACGGAATCATTGGACCATTTGTTTTGGTTCTGTCCATTTGTAGCTTGTTTTTGGACACTGGTCCAGGAATGGCTAAAGGATTGCAATATTTACCTGGAACTAACCTTGCAGATAGCATTACTGGGTGATCTGAAAAGCCATAGTCAATCAATCAATAATATAATAATACTTTTAGCAAGCTGTTTATTTTTAACTCTCAATCTGTAGAAGCAATGAGAATAGAAAGGTTCAGAACTTTTGTAAAACATCACAGTACGGTTGAAATATATATGGCAAATAGAAATCCGATATGGATGGTGTTAAGAGATAGATGGGAGGTATTGAATAGAGTTGAAGGATGGGACTAATAACAAATAACAACAAATAATAACAAAGATAGCTAATAATGTAAAGCATACTGTGTCCATAATAAGTATATAGGCTGTATGTTGGGAGCTTTTGGGAAAGAGCACAGTTAGAAAGATATGGCATATAGAAGCAAACCGGATGGACATCATGAAAACGATCGGAGAGGTTGAGAGTAGAAGTAGTTCAGGAGCAAAAATAAATAAATAATAATAATAATAATAATAATGATATGTATGTATGTATGTATGTATGTATGTATATGTATATATATATGTATATATATAAAAGAATTATTGTAAAATTAACTGTGTCCATAAGGTGTAGATAGTAAGTATAGACCGGAAGTAGAGGCCTGGGAATTGTTGTTCACTAATTTACTCCAAGTAGGGAAAGGATGGTGGGGTTGAAAAGTAATAAAGGGGAGTATATATATAAAAAAATATATATATAATAAAAAAAAAAAAAAAAAAACATGGGGGGATTGGAAGTGATGCAGACAATTACATTGATAGAAGATACAATCTATCTGCAATATTAAGCTGATCCATTCCCCCAAATAAAAAAAAAAAAAAAAAAGTGGCATTGACCGTGACATTAAAGCCTGTAGCTAACTACATCCATAAAAGTTATTAAAATACCTGAAAGTGTATTATTTGACAGTTGTGAAAATAAAACAGAAAGCAACCTAACGTTAGCTAGTTATCAAGCTATTTTTGCTCACCTGGTTGTTGAAGAGCAGTGGCAATGTCTGTCCAGCTCTTTTCTTTTTCGGTCCGGTTGTGGTAAAACTCAGAAGAGACATCGGACAGACTTGTGATCTTGCCAGTTCCACTAGCCTTCCTTCCATCTCGTGTCCCAGCTCTTTTCTTCAAAGCCATGTTGTTTTTTATGCTATGCCTGCTAGCTTCCGCCTCTTCCGCCTGGTTTCGTCACGAGCTCTCTTTGGCTATTGCTGATCACCATTCTCAAAACTTGTCGTTGCACATCTCACTTGTCATTGCAGATTTTGTGCCGATAAAATCAAACATATATTGGGACGTCTGGGACTGCTCAAAGATCGGTAGCCCCGAGATTGCATCTCTGACCCGCTCACATTAAACGAGCGTCGGGGACAGCTGCACGCCCCGAGTAGGCAACGACATGGGGATTTTGTCTACGATCTCAAAAACTTGTCTGGGACAGCTAAATTGGAGCCAAAATCATGTACACCTGGCTTTACTCACAATTCATGAATTAATAAAGGCCTAGATATTGAATGGCCTTTTGTACAGCTCCTAGTACTGTGGTGAACATGCTGCTAATGCACACTGGCTATTGGCACTGGTTTCTTGCACTAATATCATGTCTAGCACATGTTTACACTGGCCCCATTTGTCCACATCTGCACCACTGGTGTCACACTCCAATTATTTGCTAAATGCTACACTACTGGTTCTGATTCTATGAGTCATATAGCATAGGCATCAGCGTAGCATTAGCCCGATGAGAGGGCTTTATCCCAGCTGTTGGCTCTGTATATCAGAGCCACATGTAAAGAATTGATTATGATGATTATGCTAGCACAGATAGCCAATGTAAGGATGTGACCCTTTCACCCATAATCCCTCACTCTCTCTGCCCTGGTGGAGCAACCGATGTACACAAAAGCCCACGCAAGTAAAACAGAATTTGTAGTACCAGATGTACTTTCCTGTCTAGGTTGTTGTTGTGTGAGTGAAAAGTGTGATACAACATAATCTTTGCTATCTGTGTGTGTGTGAGGACTACTAAATGCTAATTGATGCTATGTCAAGAGGGAAAGCAGCCTTTGTGTCAGAAGCACAACCACAGTATACGCACACACAACCCGTACTCTCCCGACCTCTTGCTTCCCACCGACACCCATTGTATTCCTGAGGTAAACAGTCCCGCGGCCCTCAGTAGCGGAAAAGCCAAACAAAAACCTGCTACTCATGGTTGCTACAGTGTGATTAGACTAGACAAATGCACACAAAGGACTACAGACTACCAGTGTGTCTGATGAACCGCCAAGGAAAACAATAGTCGTAAGAGTGGACAGGGAATCAAGCGGGCACAATAGCAGTCACTGTATTATAGGAGTCATTAAAGGGACAGTTCTCCCTAAAATCAAAATGTGTCTTGATCTACACAACAGATGGAGTGGGACAGGGATGTATCTTTACTGGACATTTGACCACCTTTGAGGTCTGAACATCTGACAAATTATTTTTGGAGTGAACAGTCACCGTTAGCATTTATTTCTAGCTAATTAGACATTAGTTCATAGTGAGAAGATGTGGTCTTTAAAGGGATACTTCAGGATGTTGGCAATTAATTCCTTTATCTACTTCTCCAGAGTCAGATTAACTCATAAATACCATTGTTGTGTCGCTGTGTGCAGTTTAACAGAAGTTGCTAGCTAGCGTTAGCGCAATTGCTAACTAGCATTAGCGCAATGGTTGGAGGTCTATAATAACTGCTAGTATGCTAGTAGATACAATAAACCTCCAGTGATTGCACTAACGCTAATTAGCATTGGCTCGCAAAACCACCTCTAACTTCCTTCATACTGGATACAGAGACATACAAATTGTGTCCATGAGTTCATCTGACTCTGGGGAAGTGGATAAAGGGCTTAATTGCCAAAGTCCCAAGTATCCCTTTAATGGTAACCTCATCAACCGTGCACGCTGACTGCATTCAACACCATGTGCTTGCTTGGGACTAGTGAAGCAATATAAATAACTTGACTTAAGCTTTTTTCTCAGCCTCTTTAATATGGCTAGCAGTTACAGTGCCTCTTTAATATGGCTAACATATTAAACTGTAACTGTTAGCCATATTAAGATCGCACTGTAACTGCTAGCCATATTAAACAGGCACTGTAACTGCTTAATATGGCTAGCAGTTAGTGTGATCTTAATATGGCTAGCAGTTAGTGTGATCTTAATATGGCTAGCAGTTAGTGTGATCTTAATATGGCTAGCAGTTACATTGGTGGAGATCTACAGATCATATATAGTACAAGAGTAGGTCTATACTCCAGGGTAGCAACAGTGCAACTGTCTAAATGACTTCCGCCCTGTAGCACCCACATCTGTAGCCATGAAATGCTTTGAAAGGCTAGTCATCACTCACATAAACACCATCATCCCAGAAATCCTGGACCCACTCCAATTCGCATACCATTCAAGCAGATCCACAGATGATGCAATCTCTATTGCACTCCACACTGCCCTTTCCCACCTGGGCAAAAGGAACACCTATGTGAGAATGTTGTTCATTGACTAAAGCTCAATGTTCAACACCATAGTGGCCTCCAAGCTCATCACTAAGCTAAGGTCCCTGGGACTGAACACCACCTGCAACTGGATCCTGGACTTCCTGACGAGCCGCCCCTAGGTGGTGAGGGTAGGCAATAACATATCCACCACGCTGACCCTCAACACGGGGGCTCCTCAAAGGTGTGTGCTTAGTCCCCTTCTGTACTCCCTGTTCACCCGCAACTGCGTGGCCAAGCACGACTCCAACAGCATCAAGTTTGCAGATGACACGACGGTGGTGGGCCTGATCACCAACGGTGATGAGACAGCCTATAGGGAGGAGGTCAGAGACAACAACCGCTTCCTCAATGTGGGCAAGACAAAGGAGCTGATCGTGGACTACAGGAAATGGAGGGCCGAACACGCCCCATTCACATCGATGGGGCTGTAATGGAGCAGGTCGAACTTCAAGTTCCTCTGTGTCCACATCACTAAGGACCTATCATGGTCCAGACACACCAACACCATCGTGAAGAAGGCACAACAATGCCTTTTACACCTCCAGGATGCTGAACAGATTTGGCATGGGCCCTCAGATCCTTAATGTTCTACAGCTGCACCATTGAGAACATCTTGACTGGCTGCGTCACCGCTTGGTATGTCAACTGCTCGGCATCTAACCGCAAGGCGCTACAGAGTGTAGTGCGTATGGCCCAGTACATCACTGGGGCTGAGCTCGCTACCATCCAGGACCTCTATACCAGGCGGTGTCAGAGGAAGGCCCTAAAAATTGTCAGACTCCAGACACCCAAGTCATAGAATGTTCTCTCTACTACCGCACGGCAAATGGTACCGGAGCGCTAAGTTTAGGACCAAAAGGCTCCTGAACAGCATCTACACCCAAGCCATAAGGCTGCTAAATAGTTAACCAAATATCTACCCGGACGATCTACATTGACCCTTTTGGCACTAACTCTTTTAGACTCTGCACACACAATGGACTACACACACATATTCTTGTTAACAAACTATAGTTTTGGCAAGTCGGTTAGGACATCTACTTTGTGCATGACACAAGTAATTTTTCCAACAATTGTTTACAGACAGATTATTTCACTTATAATTACTTTATCACAATTCCAGTGGGTCAGAGGTTTACATACACTAAGTTGACTGTGCCTTTAAACAGCTTGGAAAATTCCAGAAAATGATGTCATGGCTTTAGAAGCTTCTGATAGGCTAATTGACATAATTTGAGTCAATTGGAGGTGTACCTGTGGATGTATTTCAAGGCCTACCTTCAAACTCAGTGCCTCTTTGCTTGACATCATGGGAAAATCAAAAGAAATCAGCCAAGACTACAGAAAAAAAATTGTAGACCTCCACAAGTCTGGTTCATCCTTGGGAACTATTTCCAAACGCCTGAAGGTACCAGGTTCATCTGTACAAACGATAGTATGCAAGTATAAACACCATGGGACCACGCAGCCGTCATACCGATGAAAGATGAACATACTTTGGTGCGAAAAGTGCAAATCAATCCAAGAACAACAGCAAAGGACCTTGTGAAGATGCTGGAGGAAACAGAAGATGCTGGAGGAAACAGGAAACAGATACCTGAAAGGCCGCTCAGCAAGGAAGAAGCCAATGCTCCAAAACCGCCATAAAAAAGCCAGACTACAGTTTGCAACTGCACATGGGGACAAAGATCGTACTTTTTGGAGAAATGTCCTCGGGTCTGATGAAACAAAAATAGAACTGTTTGGCCATAATGACCATCGTTATGTTTGGAGGAAAAAGATGGCATCATGAGGAAGGAAAATTATGTGGATATATTGAAGCAACATCTCAAGACATCAATTAGGAAGTTAAAGCTTGGTCGCAAATGGGTCTTCCAAATGGACAATAACCCCAAGCATACTTCCAAAGTAGTGGCAAAATGGCTGAAGGACAACAAAGTCAAGGTATTGGAGTGGCCATCACAAAGCCCTGACCTCAATCCTATAGAACATTTGTGGGCAGAACTGAAAAAGCGTGTGCGAGCAAGGAGGCCTACAAACCTGACTCAGTTACACCAGCTCTGTCAGGAGGAATGGGCCAAAATTCAACCAACTTATTGTGGGAAGCTTGTGGAAGGCTACCCGAAACGTTTGACCCAAGTTAAACAATTCAAAGGCAATGCTACCAAATTCTAATTGAGTGTATGTAAACTTCTGACCCACTGGGAATGTGATGAAATAAATAAAAGCTGAAATGAATAATGTTCTCTACTATTATTCTGACATTTCACATTCTTAAAATAAAGTGGTGATCCTAACTGACCTAAAACAGGGAATTTTTACTAGGATTAAATGTCAGGGATTGTGAAAAACTGAGTTGAAATGTATTTGGCTAAGGTGTATGTAAACTTCCGACTTCAACTGTACACACACACATATCAGGCACACATTCACCACTTACACACTCCCACACTCAACACATACGCTGCTGCTACTGTCTTATCTATCCTGTTGCCAAGTCACTTTACCCCTACCTATATGTACATATCTAACTACATTTCCTTGTAACCCTGCATATCGACTCGGTACTGGTTTCCCATGTATCAAGCTATCGGTACTCATTGTGTGTTTATTCCTTGTGTTTATATATATTTTGTATTATTATTTTATTGTATTCCGCATTGTTGGGAAGGGCCTGTTAGTTAGCATTTCACTGTTAGTCTACACCTGTTGTTTACCAAGCATGTGACAATTGCAATTTAATTTAATTTGTGTTCCACCCTGACAACAAAATATCCCAACTATAGCTACAGTAGAAGAATGTGTGGCAGCTCTCAACCATAACAATCAGGAGAGGGAGACAGATCGGTAGAGAGAGAGGTGGTAGAGACAGATCGGTAGAGAGAGAGGTGGTAGAGACAGATCGGTAGAGAGAGGTGGTAGAGACAGATCGGTAGAGAGAGGTGTTAGCGAGACGGATCGGTAGAGCGGTAGATAGAGAGGTGGTAGAGAGACGGATCGGTAGAGAGTTAGAGAGAGGGGTGGTAGAGAGACGGATCGGTAGAGAGTTAAAAAGAGAGAGAGGTGGTAGAGAGACGGATCGGTAGAGAGGTGGTAGAGAGACGGATCGGTAGAGAGGTGGTAGAGAGACGGATCGGTAGAGAGTTAGAGAGAGAGAGAGGTGGTAGAGAGACGGATCGGTAGAGAGGTGGTAGAGAGACGGATCGGTAGAGAGGTAGAGGTGGTAGAGAGACAGATCGATATAGAGGTAGAGAGACGGATCAGTAGAGAGGTGGTAGAGAGACAGATCGATATAGAGGTAGAGAGACTGATCGGTAGAGAGGTAGAGAGACTGATCGGTAGAGAGGTAGAGAGACTGATCGGTAGAGAGGTAGAGAGACTGATCGGTAGAGAGGTAGAGAGACTGATCGGTAGAGAGGTAGAGAGACTGATCGGTAGAAAGGTAGAGAGACTGATCGGTAGAGAGGTAGAGAGACAGATCGGTAGAGAGGTGGTAGCGAGATGGATCGGTACAGAGAGACGGATCGGTAGAGAGTTAGAGAGAGGGGTGGTAGAGAGAGGTGATAGAGGTAGAGATAAATGTGGTAGAGAGACAGAGGTAGAGAGAGAGGTGGTAGAGAGACTGATCGGTAGAGAGGAAGAGAGAGAGGTGGTAGAGAGACTGATGGGTAGAGAGGTAGAGAGAGAGGTGGTAGAGAGACGGATTGGTTGGGAGAGAGACGGATCGGTAGAGAGGTAGAGAGAGGTGGTAGCGAGATGGATCAGCAGAGAGAGACGGAGGTAGAGAGAGAGGTGGTAGAGAGACAGATCGATAGAGAGGTAGAGAGACGAGATGGTAGAGAGAGGTGGTAGAGAGACGGATCGGTAGAGAGAGAGGTGGAAGAGAGACGGATTGGTAGAGAGAGGTGGTAGAGAGACAGATGTAGAGAGAGAGGTGGTAGAGAGACGGATCGGTTGGGAGAGAGACGGATCGGTAGAGAGGTAGAGGGAGAGGTGGTAGCGAGACGGATCAGCAGAGAGGTAGAGAGAGAAGTGGTAGAGAGACAGATCGGTAGAGCGACGGATCGGTAGAGGGACAGAAATAGAGAGAGGGAAGTAAACTGAGAGACAGACTGTGCTAGTGAGCAAAGCCTCTTCCTTTTGGCAGCTACAACAACAGTAGTTCCAGTAGGTCTTAGTCAGCATGGCCCTAGCATAGTGCCCCAGGGTCTCCATAGTGACTACTGTAGTCAGACCTGTTGCCCCTATCTTATCCGAGGCCTCAGTTGCTCACCCAACCACATCTAATTAGTGGTTAGCTGATCTGTCGGCCCGGCCTCGGCGCCACTGCTTCATCTGCCGTGGAAAGCTGTGTGTGTGTGTGACATACAGGTTATGTGTTTCGTCTGCCTAAGCTTCTTTTCATGTGTGCGGTGGTGGTAGCACTGGTGGTACTGGTGGTGGTGAGAGGCTTGTACATGGGGAGGTCAGGCTGACACAGTCTCCCCAGAGGCCCAGTAAAACAACATAGCTGGAACAGCTCTTGCTGCCCAGCTAATCACAACCACATTTTAAACGACCGCTCCACCCTCCAGCCAGACAGACACAGAGGAATGGAGGGGCAGAGAGGGAGGAAAGAACAGCAGTACTGCACACATCTGGGAGGAAACAGACACGCATATGCAACACACATGCTGCTTACAGTCATATACAGTGCCTTCGGAAAGTATTCAGACCCATTGACTTTTTCCACATTTTGTTACGTTACAGCCTTAATCTAAAATGGATTAAATTAACAAACGTCGTCAGCAATCTACACACAATACCCCATAATGACAAAATGAAAACAGGTTTTTAGAAATGTTTGCAAATGTATTAAAAATAAAAGAAACTGATACCTTATTTACATAAGTATTCAGACCCTTTGCTATGAGACTCGAAATTGAGCTCAGGTGCATCCTGTTTCCATTGATCATCCTTGATGTTTCTACAACTTGATTGGTGTCCACCTGTGGTAAATTCAATTGATTGGACATGATTTGAAAAGGCACAAACCTGTTTATATAAGGTCCCACAGTTGAAAGTGCATGTCAGAGCAAAAACAAAGCCATGAGGTCGAAGGAATTGTCCGTAGAGCTCCGAGACAGGATTGTGTCGAGACACAGATCTGGGGAAGGGTACCAAAAACTTTCGGCAGCATTGAAGGTCCCCAAGAACACGGTGGCCTCCATTATTCTTAAATGGAATACGTTTGGAATCACCAAGACTCTTCCTAGAGCTGGCCGCCCGGCCAAACTGAGCAATCGGTGGAGAAGGGCCTTGGTCATGTAGGTGACCAAGGACCCGATGGTCACTCTGACAGAGCTCCAGAGTTCCTCTGTGGAGATGGGAGAACCTACCAGAAGGACAATCATCTCTACAGCACTCCACCAATCAGGCCTTTATGGTAGTGGCCAGACAGAAGCCACTCCTCAGTAAAAGGCACATGACAGCCCGCTTGGAGTTTGCCAAAAGGCACCTAAAGACTCTGACCATGAGAAATAAGATTCTCTGGTCTGATGAAACCAAGGTTGAACTCTTTGGCCTGAATTCCTAGCGTTATGTCTGGAGTAAACCTGGCACCGTCCCTACGGTGAAGCAATGTGGTGGCAGCATCATGCTGTGGGGATGTTTTTCAGCGGCAGGGACTGGGTGACTAGTCAGGATTGAGGGAAAGATGAACGGAGCAAAGTACAGAGAGATCCTTGATGAAAACCTGCTCCAGAGCACTCAGGATCTCAGACTGGGGCAAAGGTTCACCTTCCAACAAGACAACAACCCTAAGCACACAGCCAAGACAACACAGGAGTGGCTTCAGGACAAGTCTGAATGTCCTTGAGGTGGCCCAGCCAGAGCCCGGACTGGAACCCGATCGAACATCTCTGGAGAGACCTGAAAATCGCTGTGCAGTGTCGCTCCCAATCCAACATGACAGAGCTTGAGATGATCTGCGGAGGAGAATGGGCGAAACCCTCCAAATACAGGTGTGTCAAGCTTGTAGCATCATACCCAAGAGGACTCAAAGCTTATAATGAATTAGCAAAAATTTTGAAAAAACTGTTTTTGCTTAGTCTTTATGGGGTATTGTGTGTAGATTGAGGGGAAAAAACATTTAAATCAATTTTAGAATAAGGCTGTAACATAACAAAATGTGCAAGAAGTCAAGGGGTCTGAATACTTTACGAACAATACTTTATATGTACAGTACCAGTCAAAAGATTGGACACACCTACTCATTCAAGGGGTTTTCTTTATTTTTACTATTTTCTACATTGTGGAATAATAGTGAAGATATCAACACTATGAAGTAACACACATGGAATAATGTAGTAACCAAAAAGTGTAAACAAATATATTTTAGATTTTAGATTCTTCAAAGTAACCAACCTTTGCCTTGATGACAGCTTTGCACACTCTTGGCATTCTCTCAACCAGCTTCACCTGGAAAGATTTTCCAACAGTCTTGAAGGAGTACCCACATATGCTGAGCACTTGTAGGCTACTTTTCCTTCACTCTGCGGTCCAACTCATTCCACACCATCTCAGTTGGGTTGAGGTCGGGTGATTGTGGAGGCCAGGTCATTTGATATAGCACTCCATCACTCTCCTTCTTGGTCAAATAGCCAGTATACAGCCTGGAGGTGTGTTGGGTCATTGTCCTGTTTAAAAACAAATGAAAGTCCCACTAAGCCCAAACCAGATGGGATGGCATATCACTGCAGAATGCTGTGGTAGCCATGCTGGTTAAATGTGCCTTGAATTCTAAATAAATCACAGACAGTGTCACAAGCAAAGCACCCCCACACCATCACACCTCCATGCTTCACGGTGGGAACCACACATGCAGAGATCATCCGTTCACCTACTCTGCGTCTCACAAAGACACGGCGGATGGAACCAAAACTCTCATATTTGGACTCATCAGACCAAAGGACAGATTTCCACTGGTCTAATGTCCATTGCTCGTGTTTCTTGGCCAGAGCAAGTCTCTTCTTCTTATTGGTGTCCTTTAGTAGTGTTTTTTTTTGCTGCAATTCGACCATGAGGACCTGATTGCACGTAGTCTCCTCTGAACAGTTGATGTTGAGATGTGTCTGTTACTTGAACTCTGTGAATCATTTATTTGGGCTGCATTTTCTGAGGCTGGTAACTCTAACAAACTTATCCTCTGCAGCAGAGGGTGCTCTGGGTCTTCCTTTCCTGTGGCGGTCCTCATGAGATCCAGTTTCATCATAGCGCTTGATGGTTTTTGCGACTGCACTTGAAATGTTCCGTATTGACTGATCTTCATGTCTTAAAGTAATGATGGACAGTCGTTTCTCTTTGCTTATTTGAGCTGTTCTTGCCATAATATGGACTTGGTCTTTTACCAAATAGCTCAATCTTCTGTATACCCCCCCTTCCTTGTCACAACACAACTGATTGGCTCAAACACATTAAGAAGGAAAGAAATTCCACAAAGTAACTTTTAAGAAGGCACACCTGTTAATTGAAATGCATTCCAGGTGACTACCTCATTGAAGCTTGTTGAGAGAACTTTTGACTGGTACTTATACAGTGGGGAGAACAAGTATTTGATACACTGCCGATTTTGCAGGTGTTCCTACTTACAAAGGATGTAGAGGTCTGTAATTTTTATCATAGGTACACTTCAACTGAGAGAGATGGAATCTAAAACAAAAATCCAGAAAATCACATTGTATGATTTTTAAGTAATTCATTTGCATTTTATTGCATGACATAAGTATTTGATACATCAGAAAAGCAGGACTTAATATTTGGTACAGAAACCTTTTTTTGCAATTACAGACATCATACGTTTCCTGTAGGTCTTGACCAGGTTTGCACACACTGCAGCAGGGATTTTGGCCCACTCCTCCGTACAGACCTTCTCCAGATCCTTGAGGTTTCGGGGCTGTCTCTGGGCAATATGGACTTTCAGCTCCCTCCAAAGATTTTCTATTGGGTTCAGGTCTGGAGACTGGCTAGGCCACTCCAGGACCTTGAGATGCTTCTTACGGAGCCACTCCTTAGTTGCCCTGGCTGTTTGTTTCGGGTCGTTGTCATGCTGGAAGACCCAGCCAAGACCCATCTTCAATGCTCTTACTGAGGGAAGGAGGTTGTTGGCCAAGATCTCGCGATACATGGCCCCATCCATCCTCCCCTCAATACGGTGCAGTCGTCCTGTCCCCTTTGCAGAAAAGCATCCCCAAAGAATGATGTTTCCACCTCCATGCTTCACGGTTGGGATGGTGTTCTTGGGGTTGTACTCATCTTTCTTCTTCCTCCAAACACGGCGAGTGGAGTTTAGACCCAAAAAATATATTTTTGTCTCATCAGACCACATGACCTTCTCCCATTCCTCCTCTGGATCATCCAGATGGTCATTAGCAAACTTCAGACGGGCCTGGACATGCGCTGGCTTGAGCAGGGGGACCTTGCGTGCGCTCCAGGATTTCAATCCATGACGCCGTAGTGTGTTACTAATGGTTTTCTTTGAGACTGTGGTCCCAGCTCTCTTCAGGTCATTGGCCAGGTCCTGCCGTGTAGTTCTGGGCTGATCCCTCACTTTCCTCATGATCATTGATGCCCCACGAGGTGAGATCTTGCATGAAGCCCCAGACCGAGGATGATTGACCGTCATCTTGAACTTCTTCCATTTTCTAATAATTCCGCCAACATTTGTTGCCTTCTCACCAAACTGCTTGCCTATTGTCCTGTAGCCCATCCCAGCCTTGTGCAGGTCTACAATTGTATCCCTGATGTCCTTACACAGCTCTCTGGTCTTGGCCATTGTGGAGAGGTTGGAGTCTGTTTGATTGAGTGTGTGGACAGGTGTCTTTTATACAGGTAACGAGTTCAAACAGGTGCAGTTAATACAGGTAATGAGTGGAGAACAGGAGGGCTTCTTAAAGAAAAACAAACACGTCTGTGAGAGCCGGAATTCTTACTGGTTGGTAGGTGATCAAATACTTATGTCATGCAATAGAATGCAAATTAATTACTTAAAAATGATACACTGTAATTTTCTGGATTTTTGTTTTAAATTCTGTCTCTCACAGTTGAAGTGTACCTATGATAAAACATTTCAGACCTCTACATGCTTTGGAAGTAGGAAAACCTGCAAAATCGGCAGTGTATCAAATACTTGTTCTCCCCACTGTATGTGTATGAGGGAAAAAGTTTTATTTTTTTATTATGATTTTATTTTTTTACATACATACATATCCTTTAAAAAAATATATATATTCCCCTTTATTACTTTCCAACCCCGCCACCCTTTCCCCACTTGGAGTAAACTAGTGAACAACAACGCCTAGGCCTCTACTTCCAGCCCATACCCACTATCTAAATTCTATGGACACAGTCAATTTTACAGTAATTACATTTTGTTTGTTCTTTCTCCTGAACTACTTCTACTCTCAACTCTCCGATCATTTTCATGATGTCCATCCGGTTTGCTTCTATATGCCATATCTTTCTAACTGTGCTCCTTCACAAAAGCTCCCAACCTACAACCCATACACTTATTATGGACACAGCGTGCCTACATTATTAGTTATCTTGTTATTGTTTGTTGTTAGTTGTTATTAGTCCCATCCTTCAATTCCATTCAACACCTCCCATCTACCTTTTAACACCATCCATATAGGATTTCTATTTGCCATATATATTTAACTGTACTGTGATGTCTTACAAAAGTCCTGAACCTTTCTATTCTCATTGTTTCTACAGATTGTGAATTGAAAATAAACATTTTTGCTAATAGTATTATTATGTTATTGATCGATTGACTATGACTTTTCAGATCACCCAGTAGTGCTATCTGCAGGGTTAGCTCCAGGTAAATATTGCAATCCTTTAGCCATTCCTGGACCTGTGTCCAAAAACAAGCTACAAATGGACAGTACCAAAACAAATGAACTAATGATTCTGTCTCTTCGCAGCAAAATCTGCAGAGCTGGGAAGATTGTATCCCCCATATAAATAACATTATATTGGTAGCAAGAATTTTATAAAATAATTTAAATTGAAAGATTCTAAGTTTTGAATCCGGTGTCGTTTTGCGTATCAGTTCATAAACACTATGCCATGGGATCGGTATGTCAAAAATCTCTTCCCAACTATTTTGCAATCTATATGGGACGGCTGTCAATCCTTTGGTCCCTAAATGAAACTGATATACCTCTTTATTTATCACAGTTTTCCTTAACCAATTATGTTCTTTAATGCAAGGCCGACAGACAGGTTCCTTACTTTCTCCTCCTTCCACTTTCCTCTTCCATTTTTGCGATAAGGCTGCAATTATTTGGTTGTAATTTTAGGTAGAGCAGACATTTCCATATGTTTTTGTTAGCTGCATGTGCGACAGACCTCCACCAGTCCTACCGATGATATCATTTACAAAGATTATACCTTTTTTAAACATTTTGTCAAAAAAAAGAAAGTTTTTTTGTCAAATAGTATATTTGAGTTTAACCACAATATTTGTTGCATTATTTGTTCTGTCGTTTCTGGAGGATTAAATTGAAATTCCAACCAACTTTCTATGGCTTCTTTTAGAAATAGTGATATCTGGGAGATTATTTCCTTTTCAAATAACTGAAAGTGAGTGGTTGTAATCTGAATAAAGGGAAAAAGGCCATTCTTGAACATTGGGTGAGACAATCTTACTAATTTGCTAGAGAACCAGTTCGGATTTAAGTATAACTTTTGTATGACTGAAGCTTTTAGTGATGGGTCTAATGCTTTAATATTTAATAATTGCTGTCCTCCGAATTCATATTCATTATATAAATTGGCCCATTTAATTTTGTCTGGCTTGCCGTTCCAAATAAAATGGAATATTTTTTTCTCATATAATTTAAAAAACTGTTCGCTAGGCGTAGGCAAGACCATAAGCAAATAGGTAAACTGGGATAATACTAAAGAGTTAATCAGGGTGATTTTTCCACAAATTGACAGGTATTTACCTTTCCATGGTAGCAAGATCTTATCTATTTTTGCTAACTTTCTATTATAATTTATTGAAGTGAGATCATTTATTTCCTTTGGGATATGTATTCCGAGTATATCCACATCACCATCAGGCCATTTTATTGGTAAACTACTAAACTGACTATCCTACCGATCCTTGACTTCGGTGATGTCATTTACAAAATAGCCTCCAACACTCTACTCAGCAAATTGGATGTAGTCTATCACAGTGCCATCCGTTTTGTCTCCAAAGCCCCATACACTACCCACCACTGTGACCTGTACGCTCTTGTTGGCTGGTCCTCACTACATGTTCGTCGTCAAACCCACTGGCTCCAGGCCATCTATAAATCACTGCTAGGCAAATCCCCGCCTTATCTTAGCTCATTGGTCACCATAGCAGCACCCACCCGTAGTCTGCGCTCCAGCAGGTATATCTCTCTGGTCATTCCCAAAGCCAACACCTCCTTTGGCCGCCATTCCTTCCAGTTCTCTGCTGCCAATGACTGGAACGAATTGCAAAAATCTCTGAAGCTGGAGACTCTTATCTCCCTCAATAACTTTAAGCATCAGTTGTCAGAGCACCTTACCGATCACTGCACCTGTACACAGCCCATCTGAAATTAGCCCACCCAACTACCTCATCCCTATATTGTTATTTATTTTGCTCTTTTGCACCCCAGTATCTCTATTTGCACATAATCTCTTGCACATCTAGCATTCCAGTGTTAATACTATTGTAATTATTCTGCACTATAGCCTATTTATTGCCTTACCTCCATAACTTGCTACATTTGCACACACTGTATATATATTTTCTGTTGTATTTCTGACTTTATGTTTTTTTTTTTACCCCATATGTAACTCTGTGTTGTTTTTATTGCACTACTTTGCTTTATCTTGGCCAGGTCGCAGTTGTAAATGAGAACCTGTTCTCAACTGGCTTACCTGGTTAAATAAAGGTGAAATAAAAAAAAAAAAAAAAAAATGTAAAAATTGTAGTTTTTATTGATACAATACGTAATATAGTACATTTGTCATAATTTGTTTGTAATCCAGAGAGGTTAGAAAATGTATCTAGATTCTCTGAGGCTGTGGAGTGATTCTAGTTGTGGATTTAAAAGAAAACATGAATCATCAGCATACAATGACACCTTTTGTTTTTAAGCCCTGGATTTCTAATCCTCTGATATTATTGTTGGATCTGATTTTAATAGCTAACATCTCGATGGCCACAATAAATGGATATGCCGATAGTGGACAACCTTGTTTCACTCCTCTTGACAGTTTAAAACCTTCTGAGAAATAGCCATTATTTACTATTTTACACCTAGGGTTACTATACATGATTTTGACCCATTTTATAAGAGATTCACCAAAATTGAAATGCTACGGGCATTTATATATAAACCCCAGTCGTATTTTATCAAATGCCTTTTTGAAGTGTGCTATGAATAGTAGGCCTGGTTTCTCCGATTTTCCATAATGTTCTATTGTTTCCAATACTTGCCTTATATTATCTCCAATGTATCTTCCATGTAAAAAACCTGTCTGATTAGAATGAACAATATCCGACAAGACCTTTTTAATTCTATGCGCTATACATTTTGCTAGAATTTTTGCATCACAACACTGAAGTGTAAGGGGCCTCCAATTTTTTAAATGGACTGGATCTTTATATTTTCCACTTGTATCCTGTTTCAGTAATAATGAGATGATCTTCTTGAGTGCCAGATAATCTACCATTTACATAGGAGTGGTTAAAACATGCTAATAGCGGTCCTCTTAGTATATCAAAAAAGGCTTGGTATACTTCGACTGGTATGCCATCCAACCCTGGAGTTTTCCCAGACTTAAAGTCTTTAATTGCATCCAGAAGTTCCTCCTCTGTAATTTCACCTTCACATGAGTCTTTCTGTTTGGCTGTTAATTTTACATTATCAATAGAAAAAAAAATCTCTACAATTAGCTTCAGTTAGAGGAGATGGAGGCGACTGAAACGAAAACATATGCTTAAAGTACCTTGTTTCCTCCTTCAAAATATAATTTGGTGAATCATGGGTTACTCCGTCAATTGTAACCTATTTCATTAAATTCCTTTGTTGAAGATTAAAAAAGAATTTGGTGCATTTTTCCCCATATTCCATCCAGTTTGCTTTATTTTTATAATATATTACACTTGATCTTTCTTGAATAAGTTTCTCCATTTCTTTTTGTTTTTCCTCTAATTTATTCTGAGCCTCTATGTTACAGTTTTTATTGCCATCTATCTGTTCTGTTAGACTTTCTATTTCCTTTGTTAGTATGTACTCTTTTGACCTAAATTGCTTTTGTTTTCGAGATGAGTACTGAATTGCATGGCCTCTAAAGGCACATTTTAAAGGTGTCCCATACAATAAGGGGATTTGCTGTACCTATGTTATGTCGGAAAAAGTCAGTTATTAATTCCTTTGTCCTAGTTAAAAATACATGATCTTTGATTACATTTCCAATATCCTCGCCCACGTGGAAATTCAGTAAGAGTAATGTATATGCCAATTATATGATGGTCCGACTGCATTCTGTCCCCGATCAACACTTTTTAAACTTTTGGTGCCAACGACAATGAGATAAGAAAGAAGTCAAGACGACTAGCTTGATTGAGTCTCCGCCATGTACAGTGGGGAGAACAAGTATTTGATACACTGCCGATTTTGCAGGTTTTCCTACAAAAATTCCAGAAAATCACATTTTATGATTTTTAAGTAATTGATTTGCATTTTATTGCATGACATAAGTATTTGATCACCTACCAACCAGTAAGAATTCCGGCTCTCACAGACCTGTTAGTTTTTCTTTATGAAGCCCTCCTGTTTTCCACTCATTACCTGTATTAACTGCACCTGTTTGAACTAGTTACCTGTATAAAAAACACCTGTCCACACACTCAATCAAACAGACTCCAACCTCTCCACAATGGCCAAGACTAGAGAGCTGTGTAAGGACATCAGTGATAAAATTGTTGACCTGCACAAGGCTGGGATGGGCTACAGGACAATAGGCAAGCAGCTTGGTGAGAAGGCAACAACTGTTGGCGCAATTATTTGAAAATTGAAGAAGTTCAAGATGACGGTCAATCACCCTCGGTCTGGGGCTCCATGCAAGATCTCACCTCGTGGGGCATCAATGATCATGAGGAAGGTGAGGGATCAGCCCAGAACTACACGGCAGGACCTGGTCAATGACCTGAAGAGAGCTGGGACCACAGTCTCAAAGAAAACCATTAGTAACACACTACGCCGTCATGGATTGAAATCCTGCAAGGTCCCCCTGCTCAAGCCAGCGCATGTCCAGGCCCGTCTGAAGTTTGCCAATGACCATTTGGATGATCCAGAGGAGGAATGGGAGAAGGTCATGTGGTCTGATGAGACAAAAATATTTTTTTTTGGTCTAAACTCCACTCGCCGTGTTTGGAGGAAGAAGAAGGATGAGTACAACCCCAAGAACACCATCCCAACCGTGAAGCATGGAGGTGGAAACATCATTCTTTGGGGATGCTTTTCTGCAAAGGGGACAGGACGACTGCACCGTATTGAGGGGAGGATGGATGGGGCCATGTATTGCGAGATCTTGGCCAACAACCTCCTTCCCTCAGTAAGAGCATTGAAGATGGGTCGTGGCTGGGTCTTCCAGCATGACAACGACCCGAAACACACAGCCAGGGCAACTAAGGAGTGGCTCCGTAAGAAGCATCTCAAGGTCCTGGAGTGGCCTAGCCAGTCTCCAGACCTGAACCCAATAGAAAATCTTTGGAGGGAGCTGAAAGTCCATATTGCCCAGCGACAGCCCCGAAACCTGAAGGATCTGGAGAACGTCTGTATGAGGAGTGGGCCAAAATCCCTGCTGCAGTGTGTGCAAACCTGGTCAAGACCTACAGGAAACGTATGATCTCTGTAATTGCAAACAAAGGTTTCTGTACCAAATATTAAGTCCTGCTTTTCTGATGTATCAAATACTTATGTCATGCAATAAAATGCAAATACATTACTTAAAAATCATACAATGTGATTTTCTGGATTTTTGTTTTAGATTACGTCTCTCACAGTCGAAGTGTACCTATGATAAAAATTACAGACCTCTACTTGCTTTGTAAGTAGGGAAACCTGCAAAATTGGCAGTGTATCAAATACTTGTTCTCCCCACTGTATGTATGTATATATACATACATACATACATACATACATACATACACACACAAACACACACACACACACACACTAGAATAATAGTGAAGACATAAAACTATGAAATAACACATATGGAATCATGTAGTAACCAATAAAGTGTTAAACAAATCAAAATATATTTTATTTAGGAGATTCTTCAAATAGCCACCCTTTGCCTTGATGACAGCTTTGCACATTCTTGGCATTCTTTCAACAAGCTTCATGAGGTAGTCACCTGGAATGCATTTCAATTAACAGTTGTGCCTTCTTAAAAGTTAATTTGTGGAATTTCTTTCCTTCTTAATGCGTTTGAGCCAATCAGTTGTGTTGTGACAAGGTAGAGGGTTATAATCAAAGAGAAACGACAGTCTATCATATCTTTTAAGACATGAAGGTCAGTCAATAGGGAAAATGTCAAGAACATTGATAGTTTCTTCAAATGCAGTCGCAAAAACCATCAAGCGCTATGATGAAACTGGCTCTCATGAGGACCACCACAGGAAAGGAAGACCCAGAGTTACCTCTGATGCAGAGGATAAGTTAATTAGAGTTACCAGCCTCAGGCCCAAATAAATGCTTCACTGAGTTCAAGTCACAGACACATCTCAACATCAACTGTTCAGAAGGGACTGTGTGAACCAGGCCTTCATGGTCGAATTGTTGCAAAGAAACCACTACTAAAGGACACCAATAATAAGAAGAGTCTTGCTTGGGCCAAGAAACACGAGCAATGGATATTAGACCGTTGGAAATTTGTCCTTTGGTCTGGAGTCCAAATTTGAGATTTTTGGTTCCAACCTCCGTGTCTTTGTGAGACGCAGTGTGGGTGAGCGGATGATCTCCGCATGTGTAGTTCCCACCGTAAAGCATGGAGGAGGAGGTGTTATGGTGTGGGGTTGCTTTGCTGTCTGTGATTTATTTAGAATTCAAGGCACACTTAACCAGCATGGCTACCAAAGCATTCTGCAGCAATACGCCATCCCATCTGGTTTGGGCTTAGTGGGACTATCATTTGTTTTTCAACAGGACAATGACAACCACCTCCAGGCTGTGTAAGGGCTATTTGACCAAGAAGGAGAGTGATGGAGTGCTGCTTCAGATGACCTCCACAATCCCCCTACCTCAACCCAATTGAGATGGTTTGGGATGAGTTGGACGTACTGCCAAATTCTCTAAAACGACGTTGGAGGCAGCTTATGCTAGAGAAATTAACATTCAATTATCTGTCAATAGCTCTGGTGGACATTCCTGCAGTCAGCATGCCAATTGCACGCTCCCTCATCTTGAGACGTCTGTGGCATTGTGTTGTGTGACACAACTGCTCATTTTAGTGTCGTCTTTTATTGTCCCCAGCACAAGGTCCACCTGTGTAATGATCATGCTGTTTAATTAGCTGCTCGATATGCCACACCGGTCAGGTGGATGGATTATCTTGGCAAAGGATAAATGCTCACTGACAGGGATGTAAACAAATTTGTGCATATGGAACACTTCTGGGATCTTTTATTTCAGCTCATGAAACATGGGACCAACACTTTACATGTTGCGTACATTTTTTTGTTCAGTATAGTTCCTGGGTGAATGAGCTTACTCGATGACTTCAGTAGTATTCCCACTACTTGGCGCTAAGTTCCATATGTAACCATGCCATGTTCCTTTTTAGTAAAAGCTGCAATGTCTGCCGGGACACCCAAATAAGATCCCAATAAGACTCCCATATCAGAGCATTGGTTTTGCCGAACTGTACAACACCAAACTCGCACAATCTGTCATAATCACACAATTTCATACCCTGGAGCCTTTTTTGCAAATTAATTCTCACTCACATTCACTCTGAGGGAAAGAAATAAGAATACTCGTCTCGTTGCCGGCAGACGACGGCAATATCTGCAATTCAATTAACACTAGCATTTGAGATGCTATTGGAGCCTTTTCGGGAAATGGAGGGGAATGCACCATCACTTTGTCTAGTCTGGGGTATTCATTAGCTCCACGCACAAACACAACGCTGGGATAAATTGAATTATCCCGTCTCTAAAGGTCAAAGGAGCGCCGCATTGACGTCGGTGCCCCATCGGTCGGAAAAATGCACATTCTCCACAACTATTGAACCGTTTTTTTTTGCTGTTGAAATTCAAATGAGGGCTTGAGCTTGAGATTCTCATGAGACATTTCTGAGAAAGAGGGGGAGAAGGAAAAAGGGGGAGAAGTAGAGGAGAGAGACCTCTACTGGTTGACTTTCTGTCTCAAGGCACTATGGGTACAGGTCACAGAATTGCCACACTCCTAGCATGAGCTCACCTCTGTCTCCCCTGTTAGCCCTGCCAAAACCACATTAGTGTTTACAACAATGACCTGGTCGTAGAAGTAACCCCACAGAACACATAGTAGACTGAGCATGTTGAGTCAAGAGATACCAGAGAAAAGGTCTAAATCCCCCTAAAACAGTGTTAAACTAAACAGTGGGAGGAGATCAACTGATTGGTTTATTGCGATTCCTACTGGCTCACATGTGAAGACTTGAGGCCCTGTCCTGAAACAACCCCCAGCTTTAACCCAGAATATCTGAAGTATCAAGTCCACTCAAACCAAATGCTTCCACATAACATTTACAACCAGTCTTATCCATCAAAGATGACTGTCGACAGCCCATGAAAGAAGCAATACTATAAATGCATCCATTTGTTGCCTATATGGCATTTCTGCCTTGTTCTGCACATCCCCTTGTATCGTTTCATTATTGTGTTCGGCATTTCCGTTGTCACTACTAACACCATCTACTTTATTTGAGCACTTAGCTGAGAGGTATTCTAAGCTATTTTAACGGCTATCGGCAGCACAAATAATGCTGTCATATTTTCCAATCTCTTCTCAATCTCTTCTTGTGAAATAAGGGAAGGTATAGTGGGAATGATTGGCGGCCGCCGGGCGGGCTAGTCCCTTTGGGGTATTGGCGTAACATGGCAGATCATTTGCCTTGGCTGTTTGGGTAATATATTTACCCACTGCTGCTCTGGGCTGGAAATGCAGAGTGGAAGAAGCTCTTACGCTGTTGAGAAAGTAGCAAATAGAAATGTAATGACTAGAGCTGACCTAATTCCTCTTTTCTATGTGGCAGAGAATCGTGTCTGTTCTAGATCATCTTTATGTATCTGGACATTCCAGAATGTTTAATTTAAGCCCCTGGTCTCTCTCCTCTTCTACATGGGTACATAGAGAGGATTGCTCTACTCTCCTCCATCTCTTACTCCTCTCTTACTTCCTGCATTCTTGTCACTCATTGTCCCTCCTCTCATCCCCCGCCATCCCCCCCTCCTTATCTGTTTTCCTCCTTTGTGGGATAGTTCAGTTCTCTCTATCATTCGCCCTTCTCCAATGAAACACACACACACACACACGTTTACACTAGGCTCAACTTTGTTAATTACCCAGTCTTTGGTGTGGAAAGCATGGCTGAAAACAATATGTCCTAAGGAACTTGTCTCTCTCTGTCTGTTGTTTTGTTTTGTAAACCGTTCAATCCTCCCTCCTCCCTCTATTTTCCCTCCATCTGACTCTCATGGCTGTTGTTACTACTGGCCAGACTGGTTGGCCTGGCAGGCCTTCCACTTGGGACCAGTCAATCTAACGTACACATAATTTGACAGGTTCAAGATCAGTTACTGACTTTTTTTGGTATGTCTCGTAACATTCAACAGCCAAAGCAGACGTAGAAAGTCCTGTTAGAAAATTTGATAAACCTATTCTGCCCACTGATGCAGGAACATGCACAAACTGCTCTCCTCTTATAACAATAGAACTCTTTCAGCCTCACTGGTTATTTCGAAAAGCTATCTCTAGCTCTTCTCTCTCTCTCCCACCGCTGCTGTCTCACTTTAAAAAAATATTTTTCCCCCTGACTCACCATGTTTCTCCTATGCCTCTTTTTCTTTAGATTCTCTGTTCTCGTTTCCCCACTTCCCTTTTCTGTCTCTCTCTATCCGTCTTCCTCTTTCTGTCAATTCAATTTCAATTTAAGGGCTTTATTGGCATGGGAAACATATGTTAACATTGCCAGAGCAAGTGAAGTAGATAGTAAACAAAAGTGAAATAAACAAATATAAACAGGAAACATTACACTCAGAAGTTCCAAAAGAATAAAGACATTTCAAATGTCATATTATGTCTATATACAGTGTTGTAACAATGTGCAAATAAATATGGGTTGTATTTACAATGGTGTTTGTTCTTCACTGGTTGCCCTTTTCTTGTGGCAACAGGTCAAACATATTGCTGCTGTGATGGCACACTGTGGTTTTTCATCCAGTAGATAAGGGAGTTTATCAAAATTGAGTTTGTTTTCATATTCTTTGTGGATCTCTGTAATCTGAGGGAAATATGTGTCTCTAATATGGTCATACATTTGGCAGGAGGTTAGGAAGTGCAGCTCAGTTTCCACCTCATCTTGTGGGCAGTGTGCACATAGCCTGTCTTTTCTTGAGAGCCATGTCTGCCTACGGCGGCCTTTCTCAATAGCAAGGCTATGCTCACGGAGTCTGTACATAGTCAAAGCTTTCCTTAAGTTTGGGTCAGTCACAGTGGTCAGGTATTCTGCCACTGTGTACTCTCTGTTTAGAGCCAAATAGCATTCTAGTTTGCTCTGTTTTTTTGTTAATTCTTTCCAATGTGTCAAGTAATTCTCTTTTTGTTTTCTCATGATTTGGTTGGGTCTAATTGTGGTGTTGTTGTTGTTGTCCTGGGGCTCTGTGGGGTCTGTTTGTGTTTGTGAACAGAGCCTCAGGACCAGCTTACTTAGGGGACTCTTCTCCAAGTTCATATCAGCCCCTAGTAGATCCCCTAGTAGGCTTTGTTATGAGTGAATATTAATCAAAATAAACACTTTGACTGCGCTAGTTACGCATGTAGCTTTCATGGTCTGCTTGGAAGCACCGCACGCTCCACCTGATATACAGAGAGCAGACCCCGAAACTACATGCTTAACTAGCGCAGTCAAAGCGTTTATTTTTATGAATATTCACTCATAGTAATAGACTGCACGCACGCACTCAATCGATCAATCGTGTGTGGTGAAAGATCGGCTGCGTTTACACAGGCACCCCAATTATTTTACCACTAATTGGTTTATTTGACCAATCAGATATTTTGCCCATAATTGGGCAAAATATCCGAATTGGGCGCGATGGACAGAGGGGGAGGGCGCGATGGACAGAGGGGGAGGGCGCGATGGACAGAGGGGGAGGGCGCGATGGACAGAGGGGAGGGCGCGATGGACAGGGGGAGAGGGCGCGATGGACAGGGGGAGAGGGCGCGATGGACAGGGGGAGAGGGCGCGATGGACAGGGGGAGAGGGCGCGATGGACAGAGGGATGGAGAGCGATGGACAGAGGGATGGAGAGCGATGGACAGAGGCAGTGAGATGGACAGAGCGTGTAGGGGGGGCCTTGAGGAGATGCTTGGGGGGCTTCATGCTGCTGCACACTGGGGCTGTGTTCAGTCATTGGAAAACTTGGTTATCCTTCTTCCCTTCTTCCAAGGCTTTTAGGGGCGGGGCGGTACGGATGCGACACCTGTTGTGCACGACTTGCATTCCTATCTGCAACATCTCATAACGTTTCATCACACTGAATGTAACCCCAGTCTGTCTTTTTAACACTGTCCCCGATTCAGAGGTTGCAGAAGGGGAGTGAGGTGGGGGTGGAGCAGTGTGTAACCTACTACCTCCCCTTCACCCCCTCCACTATCCCAGATTCTGGGAATTCTAGACCGGGCAGAGACAACTGGAGCCTTTGAGGCCGAGAGAGCCTGTCTTTATACATACCCACGTGTACAAACACACACATCGATGTGCTCAATGTCCCGTCCGTCACCACATAATCCTGTTTACCTCTGAAAACAATTGTGTGGAGGATGTGAAGGAGGGTGGATTCTGTTTGATGTAGTGCCCTCCATCTGTCTATGAGTCCTAGAGTGGTAGCTGTCACCCCCTAGTAGATCCAACCTACACTCCTCCCCCAGCTCACACAACAAAGCACACACATTTTTACACATGCATGTCTCATCCTCATGCAAAACTGCCTCTAGGAAGAATTACTCTGTCAGTGGTACTCAAGTTATGTTTTACAGCTGATGTAGCCCTGGGAAATAGGGTGAAGTTGACCCTAGTTTTTTGCAAGGTGCATCCTCTAAATCCTGATCTGCGATCAGCTCCTTGACGATTAATGTAAAAAATAAGTCAACATTTCTCTAGACCTGCACTCAAGTTTACTTTGGCAGAGCACAGAAGCAAGGGCACAACGCTGGTCCTCAACTAAAGTGATTTACATTGGCATTAAAATAACTCCTGAGTTATTTTTATGCCCCCCAGTCCTGCCAGTCAGCTCTTCCCCTTGCAGAGTTTGCCTTATGGAACAGAGTTTTCTATCAGACCATGCACTGTTAGATTACTGATCCTGTTTACTGACACTGACTATCCATTTACTGCTGTGAATAATGCTAGAGGGCTAGACAATCTGGACCCTTTCTTTCTAAAATTAGCCGCCAAAATTGTCGCAACCCCTATTACTAGCCTGTTCAACCTCTCTTTCGTATCGTCTGAGATCCCCAAATATTTGAAAGCTGCCGCGGTCATCCCCCTCTTCAAAGGGGGTGACACTAGATCCAAACTGTTACAGACCTATATCCATCCTACCCTGCCTTTCGAAAGTATTTGAAGGCCAAGTTAACAAACAGATCACCGACCACTTCGAATCCCACCGTACCTTCTCCGCTATGCAATCTGGTTTCCGAGCTGGTCATGGGTGCACCTCAGCCACGCTCAAGGTCCTAAAAGATATAATAACCGCGATTGATAAAAGACAGTACTGTGCAGCCGTCTTCATCGACCTGGCCAAGGCTTTTGACTCTGTCAATCACAGCATTCTTATTGGCAGACTAAATAGCCTTAGTTTCTCAAATGACTTCCTCGCCTGGTTCACCAACTACTTTTCAGATAGAGTTCAATGTGTCAAATCGGAGGGCCTGTTGTCTGGACCTCTGGCAGTCTCTATGGTGGTGCCGCAGGGTTCAATTCTCGGGCCGACTCTATTCTCTGTGTATATCAATGATGTCGCTCTTGCTGCTGGTGACTCTCAGATCCACCTCTACACAGACGACACTATTTTGTATACATCTGGCCCTTCATTGGACACTGTGTTAACAAACCTCCAAACGAGCTTCAATGCGATACAACACTCCTTCTGTGGCCTCCAACTGCTCTTAAACGGTAGTAATGCTCTTCAATCGAACGCTGCTTGCACCTGCCCGCCTGACTATAATCACTACTGTCGGCGGGTCTGACTTAAAATATGTGGACAAGTACAAATACCTAGGTGTCTGGTTAGACCGTAAACTCTCCTTCCAGACTCACATTAAGCCTCTCCAATCCAAAGTTAAATCTAGAATCGGCTTCCTGTTTCGCAACAAAGCCTCCTTCACTCATGCTGCTAAACATGCCCTCGTAAAACTGACTATCCTACCGATCCTTGACTTCGGCGATGTAGCTAACTAGCAAGCTAGCATCCATTAACACACAATTTAGCACCAATACTTGGTTACAACAAACTGCCAAGAGTGTGTTAGCACACTAAACAGATAATTCATGTCCGTGTCTAGTTCCTTTCATAACGCATAACGCAGCAAAAATTAAACGTTGGGTAGCAGCACATTAACATTGGAAACAGCTCTCCACCGTTGCTAATCGTTACCAGTAGCTACCCGCTAGCTAGCTAGCCTCGTGCTTCGATACTAACCTACAATTACCTACGGAAACCTACAATAACAACAATACTAACCTATAATAAATACAATACCTAACTACAACTAACTACCTACCTACGATCTAATACATGGTTAAGCTTTACTCAACACCATATGAGAAGCTTACCTCCTGCTTACCTCCAGCTAGAGAAAAACACAACCTCATCCCATGTCCTCTCAGTCTAGAGCTGATATGTTGAAGAGGCTCTGACACGCACGTACCAAGAAAAAAATATATATATATAGACGCACAGCCATATCTGCTAACTGGCTGGGCTGGCACTGCATTTATTAGTTTAGCTTTCCCCTCTTGGCAGAAAGCCAGGTCCTTATTTAAATGCAGGTGGAGCTGCCTGCCAGCGCGTTTCTCTTGTCTGCCTACAGATGCTCTCCTTTTTCTTTCTGTCTATCTCTCACACGCTGCTTCTCCCTCTCCACGGCACATTCATCTTGTCCAGACTTTCATTTGTGGAAATTCAATGACACAAATCCCCCTTTACCTAGTTGCTACTGGAGCCGCCATGGTTTGCAATGCCACACTTACTTCTGCACACCTCCGCCCACTGTAGATGGCGAAAAGGGGGTGGAAATTGCTGTGCATTTTAATCGTTCACTTTTTGGTTTGGAAAAAGGCTAATTTTCCCCCTGAATCTTCCTCCAATGTACGCACACACACACACACACACACACACACACACACACACACACACACACACAGCCATTGGTAAACTGAGCATACTTCCTCCGTGCATCCTTGGGGACTGATTGACAGATAGGCCAACCCCTCAATCACTCTCCAGAGGAAAACGGAAGATAAGGGAAGGAAGAAATAAAATTCCTCATTCTTCCTTCCCTCCTTCTCCTCTGCTTGATTTTCTCTGTCTCATGTTTTTGTCCCCCCCCCCATCGTTTCTCATCTTTCCCAATTCAGTTCAGTCATAAAATACTCCTCCGCCGACACTTTCATAGTCAAGGTGAAATTGAGCCGGGCCTCTGAGAGTTGCTGCAAACAATTTGGCATAATCAACATTTACAGGAGAACTAATGTCCCGGTATCGCTAGAACTTGATTGGCCTGTCAAGCAGCGCAGAGGCGAGCCAGCTCAAAGCTCTCTGCCATCATTGTCACTGGAGGACACCCAAAAGAAAGGGAAAATACTCCTTGTCCATTACTTCCACTCCCCCGTCAATCAATCCCCACCTCCCTCCTCTCCCATCAATCCCCCCGTCCCTTCTTCCTCTCTCTATCTTGTATCTTGTGGATCTTCTGTGCCATGGGAATCCAACTCTTGGGGCATTGTGGTTACACATGAAATGGGATTAAGTTAAATTAATGTATGGGAGCCGATTGAGTGCTGGCACATGTCACAATATGAGCGTCTCTTCATTTTGAAGCATTAGCGAATATGATGATCGAAGGGGGGGGTTGGAATTAGGGCTAAGCGCCGCTAAATCTAGTCAATCCCACGCCCACACCGGGAATAGCAAAGTGGGTCCTGGAACGTCAACTGATTGGTTTGGATGGGAAGCAGATAAATAGCATGTGACTGCTGGGAGTGGATGACAGAGTTGGGTGGGCGAGCTAGCGAGAGAAGCTTTGGCTGGAGTGGATGACTGGGTTGGGTTGGCTGGAGTGAATGACTGGGTTGGGAGGGGCGAGTTAGCGAGAGAAGCTTTGGCTGGAGTGGAAAAGGGGTTTTGCGTTGTTGGAGCCGCAACAACAATGACAACAACAGCATTGAATCTCTCTGAGGTGTGTGGTATACGTGTCTCGACTCTCGATCCATCTCATTCATTCATTTTCTTCTTGCTTGTATTGTACTCTACATCCTGATTGCAGCTGACTCATTGTTTTTACTCTACCTCCCTCAGGGTATCAAACATGTTTTGGCCATCAGAGAGCTGCAGATCTGCCACAGAGTAAAAGCGAACCATGCCTCGATGCTATTGGCAGAACAAGGCTCTTATTGGGAGAAGAGTGGGATGCTGGGTAGTTTCCTGATACCGCATACCGCAACCCACACACTGAGAGTCCTGGGAGGGAGCAGACCTGGATACAAATTGCGTGGTTTCAATAGTTTTATAGTCACACACCGGAAAAGTATAGTGAAATTAGTTGTTTTACAGGGTCAGCCATAGTAGTACGGCGCCCCTGGAGCAAATTAGGGTTAAGTGCCTTGCTCAAGGGCACATCAACATATTTTTCACCTTGTCTGCACAGGTATTCGAACCAGCGACCTTTCGGTTACTGGCCAAATGCTCTAACCACTAGGCTTGCTGCCGCATGTAGGGCGCCCCTTCTGCCGATTTTCTAAGCAGACCATCTCCGAACCTTCACGATACTGTTGAACATATTAAATATTAAGGGGCTGGATGTTGTGTGTCTTAAACTCATTGCAGTGTGACTCATTATTGTACCGTGCATTTGGTAATCCTCCTGTGGCTCTCGCTAGCTATCTTCCTTCATACTGTGGTCACGGATATGACTTTGCATAATTTATTCATCTGGGTAGGTGAATGCCCTCTTAACCTTTGTCTAAATTTAGCAGTGCATCTCGTCTGATTTTAGGCTCTCAGGCTGATGCATAATCAATAGGAAATGTTCCATCGCGACTCATAATGTGTTTTTTGCCTTTCAGGGCTCCCACCTGTGCCACTGTGGATGATGCTCTGGATGACAACTCCGAACACAGAGAGAAAGACACCGGATCAATAGGAGCTTTCCTCCCCTTCTCCTCTGTCCATCCACCCTCCTTCCAGGGGAATATAAGCTAGAATATAAACAGACACGGACTAGGTGCCGGAGTGAACCCACCTCCCCCATCCCTTCCCCCAGCCTTGCCTCCCGCAAACCCCAGATATGTGGCCCCTAATGAGGTCACTCGCTGCCCCACGCCTGAGGAACCTGCTCCTTCTGGGGATGCTGGTCCTCTTGGCGGTCCCATCCCGTACCAGAGGTCAACCCCAGCCCTTCAAATCCTTTTCCCCACCAGACTGGGGGCTGACACACCTGGCCATCCACAACAAGACAGGTGAGGTCTACGTCGGCACGGTCAACTGGATTTTCAAACTCTCCAGCAACCTTACCAAGCTGCGGAGCCACATGACTGGACCTGTGGTGGACAACGAGAAGTGCTATCCCCCGCCCAGCGTCCAGTCGTGCCCCCACGACCTTGCCCAGACCAGCAACGTCAACAAGCTGCTTCTCATCGACTACGCCCAGAACCGGCTCATTGCCTGTGGGAGCACCTCCCAGGGAATCTGCCAGTTCCTCAGGCTGGACGACCTGTTCAAACTGGGTGAGCCGCACCACCGTAAGGAGCACTACCTGTCCAGCGTGACCGAGTCTGGCACCATGTCCGGGGTCATCATCACCTCCTCCCACGGCCCCGCCAGCAAGCTCTTCATCGGTACACCCATTGATGGCAAGTCCGAGTACTTCCCCACACTCTCCAGCCGCAAGCTGATGTCCAACGAGGAGAACGCTGACATGTTCAGCTTCGTCTATCAGGATGAGTTTGTCTCCTCGCAGCTCAAGATCCCTTCGGACACTCTCAGCAAATTCCCCGCCTTTGATATCTACTATATCTACGGCTTCAGCAGCGAACAGTTTGTCTACTACCTGACCATGCAGCTGGACACTCAGCTCACCTCGCCTGATGCCTCCGGCGAACAGTTCTTCACCTCCAAGATCGTCCGCCTCTGCGTGGACGACCCCAAGTTCTACTCGTATGTGGAGTTCCCCATCGGCTGTACAAAGGACGGGGTGGAGTATCGTCTAGTCCAGGATGCCTACCTCAGCCGGCCCGGCAAGCAGTTGGCCGACTCCTTAGGAATTTCCGAAGACGAGGACATCCTGTTCACTGTGTTCTCACAGGGCCAGAAGAACCGGGCCAAGCCGCCCAAGGAGTCAGCCCTGTGCCTGTTCACGCTGCGCCGCATCAAGGAGAAGATCAAGGAGCGCATCCAGTCCTGCTACCGGGGAGAGGGGAAGCTCTCACTACCCTGGCTGCTCAACAAGGAACTGGCCTGCATCAACTCAGTGAGTCCCGCGGCCCTCCTAACACTACTGATCTCTTTATCTGATTCTATCTGATTCTCTGATTCAGTTCTGCTATGCCTGCATCACATCAACTAAGTGAGTCTTGCGGCCCTCTGAACACATTTACATTTGAGTCATTTAGCAGACGCTCGTATCCAGGGCGACTTAGTTAGTGCATTCATCTTAAAATAGCTAAGTGGGACAACCACTTATCACAGTCATAGCAAGTACATTCTTCCTCTCAAGAAGTTATCAGCAAAGTTAGTGGTAGAAGCAGATAAAAATGATTCAATTCTGATATGTCCCACAAATTCAATTCACTTATATTCCTATTATGTATTTTCAGAGAGCATTGAACAGAAGGCCTAAGCTCTGTAATGGCAAACCTTGTGGTTAGGCAAGGGATAGTCTCACTGAACATCTGTCAAACTTGAAGAGACCGTAGTTACAGCTAGTATTCAATTGTCAGTATTTTGCCTCAGATGTTGGCGATGGATACATGCATAGCCTATACAATGCATGCACATATAAACACATAGCTAGTAGTGATGGGGGAGAAAATCGATAGTTGCATATCGCAATTTTATTTTGGACGATATTATATAGCTACTTTGACTGACTTGATAAAAAAAATATAAATAGCTTGTTCTCCATCTTTTTAAGTAGTGAGCCAACATGTTTTCAGCACTTTCATTTCCATGACTGATCAAAACTCATTTTCTCATGCTCTTTCATCTCTCTCCAGGAAAAATATAGTGAGCAATATGTTTGGAACATCAAATCCCAATATCGAATTGGAATGCATATAGAATCGTGAGAATCGCAATACATATCGTATCGGCATCTAAGTATGGTGATAATATAATATCGTATCGTGAGGTCCCTGGCAATTCAATATATATCGTATCGCCATCTAAATATGGTCATAATATCGTATCGTGAGATCCCTGGCCATTCCCAGCCCCAGTATCCTCTAGAGCTATTGGCAACATCTGTGCCCTGTTGAAATATACTACAGTGATACTGTAATACTACTACAATACTACAACAGGCTATACATTAGAATTCCATACAATTAAACGTTAGTCTACTGACCTCAGACATTGGGCTTTGCCTTGGGCCTTCCTCAACACCTCTCTGCCATGATGCTGGCATTTAGGTTCAGTCCCCTTCGACTACTTCTCCCTGGGGCCATCTGTAGAACAGTGGTAATTAGCGAGAGGAGGTGCGACGTGTCTTGACTGAACCCGGTTCCCACTCTCACCCTGCTTTGTACCTGGAACCTACGAGTGCTTTGATTTAGTCCAACAGGGACATCATTAGCCCTTTCCCCGGAATTTGTGAAATGTCACTCAAATCAGTGGCTGAGGCACGCACACACAAACACAGACACTAATTCATTGAGAGAGGGTTGATCGGGTGCTGTCTGCAGTGCTAGGCCCCTCAGGGAAGGTGGAGGCTTGGCTGGGGTTCCCCCACTGATCAACTGTGCATGGCGTTACGGAGCACACACACCACACCAGGCTGAGATTAATGCAATACACAGTCCATCTCGCACGCTCACTCACTCTCTCTCGGTGTGTACAGCTGTACACCTTATATTGTCATAATGGTGTTGAAATGAGTACAGCTGTACACCTTATATTGTCATAATGGTGTTGAAATGAGTACAGCTGTACACCTTATATTGTCATAATGGTGTTGAAATGAGTACAGCTGTACACCTTATATTGTCATAATGGTGTTGAAATGAGTACAGTAGCAGCATGTTACTCTTTATTACAGTTCATTAGCAAGAGTGCACAGGTGCTAGAAAGAAAGAGCACAGGATGGAAGCTACAATCTATCTGCACTGTTAAAGCTGATCTACCCCCCCCAAAACAAAAAAAAACAAAAAAAAAAACAGAAAGAGCACAGGAGAGGGAGACCGAAAGAGGGAAAGAAGGTTGTGAATAGCCTAGTTGAGTAACCCAGTATGTCCTCTCTCAACCTAGAAAGAACGAGAGGGAGAGAGAAGAAGAGAGAGGGAGTTGTGAATGGCCCAGTTGAGGCACTCAGCTGTAGTTGATTTCCTGTCCTCCTGTTCCCCCTTTCCTTTTCAACTCCTCTTCTCTCTCTGTTCCCCCATTTAGCATTATTTGGACAATTTTGGAAATGGGCTATGGCTTTCTGCGTACAAATGTCCTGTCCTCATGCACAGCATTAACTCAGAAGGATAACTCTTATCCAAAGCCAGTTTCTGTGACTCTCTCCCACATAACGCCCCACAATCAGTCACACAGCTCTCCTGCCCTGGTGAGAAACGTGATGTAATGGCTTCTTAGTTAAGTCGATAGGCTAGCCCTTGACCCCTGGTGACCCTAGGTCAGGCTTAGGTCAATGTGGACTCATTTGAGTAAAAGTCATCCTCTAAGCACAGGTCTTGAATCAGCATTCCGCTCCCCCACTCTTTTAACCTCAACCATCGAAAACCTTAGATCTGGAGGTGATTTAATCCAATTGCTCCGTGAGGGGGAGAGAGGGAGGGAGAGAGAGGGGGGGTGATAGACTGGGAAAGCAAGTGGATGGAGGATAATGAGAGCGAGATGGCGCGAGAGAGAGAGGGAAGAAATAGTGAGCTAGAGAGAAATAGCCCTAGAAAGAGAGCAGGAACAAGCCTTTGCTGCCTGTAGCTGCTGAGAAAAGGGGAGAGAAGAAGTAGAGATTGCAGACGGAGAGAGAGAAAAATAATGATGGTTAGATAGCAACAGAACACCTGTACTGGCCATGTGTCTCCCAGCAGCTACACAGAAGCAGGAGGAGAGGAGATGATTGAACGCATGCTCCAGTACAAATAATATTGGTGTCCGTCACCCTGCGCTGGGCTGTCACCTTCACTGCAGCGACTTTCCATCATCAACAAGTTCACAGGGAGGCACTTTCTACCATTACCCCTGACCCGCCACGCCAGCCAGTGGTTGGTAGCATCGCAGATGAATCTCCGCGTCAGGGGACATCTTGGTGTGTATGCCTTTCAGTAAGTGAATAGGAGGAGAATAAGAATGGTGGAGAATACCCGTTAGTATTGTTACTGTAGTGATTTGTGTGCATGTGCACACGCTCATGGAGTCTGTAATAGACTAACACAATACAAGACTACAACTCAATCCTTTCATCCATTTCTCACCCTCTTTTTCTCTCGGTCCTCATTTTTGTCATTCATTCAAAAGTGTGTTTGTATGGTATTTTTACATTTAAGTCATTTAGCAGACACTCTTATCCAAAGAGACTTACAGTAGGGAGTGCATAATTTTTCATACTTTTTTCGTACTGGTACGCCGTGGGAATTGAACCCACAACCCTGGCGCTTGCCATGCTCTACCAATTGAGCTACACGGGACAAATTTCAGCATGTGTTTGTGTTTGTCGCTATGTTCTTTTGACTTTGTGTGTGTATATGCTATCACATCACTATTAAACTGAGATCTCCTCAAAGTGAGAGTGGATGTATACCTCCTCCTCTCCCCGTGCAGCGTGTCTCTGGAGTGTGATAGTGCTGCAGATTAGCCTTTTTATGGGTTAAATTACTTCCGTTCCGCCTCCACTCCTGAGAGCCCATACAAAAGACAAAGAATACGTCCCAAATGGCACCCTGTTCCCTAT
>NC_059203.1:32156327-32236327 GCF_020615455.1 Coregonus clupeaformis
GGACTGTGTGAAAAGTGCACATACGTGTGTGTGTTATTATGTGACGCTAGTTGCAGCTGCATCATTCTTTGTGCGTGTGTGTGTGTGTACATGCCCCCCGTTACCCCTGAGCTTAAGCAGTGATGCGTGACAGTGCTTGAATTTGGGCTGTAGGTCAGGAGTGGAATGTATTAGTTTATTCTGTCTGTCACATTGGTGATGAGGCAGAGCATGACACGTACATACGGTCCTGTGTACTTTGTTATTGGAAGTACAGCTCACTAGTAGGATATGTTCAGTGTAGCTTTGGACGTTGGCGTCAATACCTAACCCAAGCACTTTGATCACGCTCTCTGTAGCTGATGTGAGGAAGACCTTTTTAAACAGGTCAACATCCACAAAGCCGCGGGGGCCAGATGGATTACCATGACTTTCACTCAGAGCATGCGCGGACCAACTGGCAAGTGTCTTCACTGAAATGTTCAACCTCTCCCTGACCGAGTCCATAATACCTACATGTTTCAAGCAGACCACCATAGTCCCTGTGCCCAAGAAAGCGAAGGTAAGCTGCTTAAATGACTACCACCCCGTAGAACTCACGTCAGTAGCCATGAAGTGCTTTTAAAGGCTGCTCATGGCTCACATCGACACCATCATCCCGGAAACCCTATACCCACTCCAATTCGCCTTCCGCCCAAACAGATCCACAGATGACACAATCTCAATCGCACTCCACACTGCCCTTTCCCACCAGGACAAAAGGAACACATACAGTATGTGAGAATGCTGTTCATTGACTACAGCTCAGCGTTCAACACCATAGTGCCCACAAAGCTCATCACGAAGCTAAGGACTTTGGGACTAAACACCTCCTTCTGTAACTGGATCCTGGACTAACTGACGGGCCGCCCCCAGGTGGTAAGGGTAGGCAACAACACATCTGCCACGCTGATCCTCAACACGGGGGCCCCTCAGGGGTGCGTGCTTAGTCCCCTCCTGTACTCCCTGTTCACCCACGACTTCGTGGCCAAGCACGATTCCAACACCATCAAGTTTGCTGACGACACAACAGTGGTAGGCCTGATCACCAACAACGATGAGACAGCCTATAGGGAGGAGGTCAGAGACCTGGCAGTGTGCTGGCCAGGACAACAACCATTCCCTCAACGTGAGCAAGACAAAGGAGATGATGGTGGACTACAGGAAAATGAGGGCTGAACACACCCCCATTCACATCGATGGGGCTGTAGTGGAGCTAGTCGAGAGTTTCAAGTCCCTTGGTGTCCACATCACCAACAAACTATCATGGTCCAAACACACCAAGAAAGTCATGAAGAGGGCACGACAAAGCCTTTTCCCCCTCAGGAGACTGAAAAGATTTGGCATGGGTCCCCAGATCCTCAAAGTTCTACAGCTGCACCATCGAGAGCATCATGACCAGTACATCACTGGGGCCAAGCTTCCTGCCATCATTACCTATATACTAGGCGGTGTCAGAGGAAGGCCCAAAAAATTGTCAAAGACTCCAGTCAAACAAGTCAGACTGTTCTCTCTGCTACTGCACGGCAAGCGGTACCGGAGTGCCAAGTCTAGTTCCAAAAGGCTTCTTAACAGCTTCTACCCCCAAGCCATAAGACTGTTGAACAATGAATCAAATTGCCACATGGGCTATTTCCATAGACCCCCCCATAGTCACTTTACCCCTACCTACATGTACAAATTACCTCGACTAACCTGTACCCCCACACATTGACTCGGTACCGGTACCCCCCTGTATATAGCCTCATTATTGTTTGTGTTATTAAAAAAAACATATATATATATGCATTTCATGGTACATGTTGTATTCGGCGCATGTGACAAATACATTTGATTTGATCTGGAAAAGCGATACAATCCAATCAATTAATTATATATATATTATTATAAAATATTATTACATATTAATAATAATCAGTATTAAAATCCAATCGGTTTAAAAACACTGTAGAGACAGACGGGCAGAGAAGGATGGACGGACACACACCCACACACACACCAACCAGTGATGTAGTGGTAATACAAAAAGTGGGTTAACTATGATCGTCGTTCACGTTGAGTAAAGCAATGCTGCCTATATTTTCTATGCATTTTTTACGCTAAAGGTGGGTACCCTCCCGTTTACCCTCCACTACACCACTGTCTGTTACCCAGTGGAATGAATAAATAATATGTCTGTGCTGAGAGATGCCAGGCTGTTTTGGCATATGTGTGGAATGTGACAGCATGTGTTTAGTTACGCCCTCACCAGTGTGTGTGTGTATTTATAGAGCAGGACCTGTGTGTGTGTCTGTGTGCAGACTTGCCCAGTCACAGAATCAGACCGTTGCGTAACGGGGGTAAGGTGTTACAAAGGTAACGGTACAGTAATATATTACTTTTATGAGTAACAGAGTAATATAATGACTTACTTTGTTCGAATATTGTAATATTTTTGTTACTTTTTCAAGTAACGCGTCCATTACTTTCAGAATCAAATTGCTACCGGCGTGTCATTTATTTTTATATATTTATACTACCGTTCAAAAGTTTGGGGTCACTTAGGAATATCCTTGTTTTCGAAGGAAAAGCATTTTTTTTGTCCATTAAAATAACATCAAATTGATCAGAAATACGGTGTAGACATTGTTAATGTTGTAAATGGCTATTGTAGCTGGAAATGGCTTTCTTTTCTGGAATATCTACATAGGCGTACAGAGGCCCATTATCAGCAACCATCAGTCCTGTGTTCCAATGACACGTTGTGTTTGCTAATCCAAGTTTATCATTTTAATTTGATCATTAGAAAACCCTTTTGCAATTATGTTAGCACAGCTGATAACTGTTGTGCTAATTAAAGAAGCAATAAAGCTGGCCTTCTTGAGACTAGTTGAGTATCTGGAGCATCAGCAATTGTGGGTTCGATTACAGGCTCAAAATGGCCAGAAACAAAGAACTTTCTTCTGAAACTCGTCAGTTTATTCTTGTTCTGAGAAATGAAGGCTATTCCATGCAAGACATTTCCAAGAAACTGAAGATCTCGTACAATGCTCAGTCCCCTCCTGTACTCCATGTTCACCCAGGACTGCATGGCCAGGCACGACTCCAACACCATCATTAAGTTTGCCGACGACACAACAGTGGTAGGCCTGATCACCGACAATGATGAGACAGCCTATAGGGAGAAGGTCAGAGACCTGGTCGTGTGATGCCAGGATAACGACCTCTCCCTCATCGTGATAAACAGTCCCGTGTAGCTCAGTTGGTAGAGCATGGCGTTTGCAACGCCAGGGTTGTGGGTTCGATTCCCACGGGGGGCCAGTATGAAAATGTATGCACTCACTTAACTGTAAGTCGCTCTGGATAAGAGTGTCTACTAAAATGACTAAAACAAAAAATTATAATGACAAAGGAGATGATTGTGGACTACAGGGAAAAAAAAGAGTACTGAGCACGCCCCCATTCTCATCGATGGGGCTGTAGTGGAACAGGTTGAGAGCTTCAAGTTCCTTGGTGTCCACATCACCAACAAACTATCATGGTCCAAACATACCAAGACAGTCATGAAGAGGGAACGACAAAGCTTATTCCCCCTCAGGAGACTGAAAAGATTTGGCATGGGTCCTCAGATCCTCAAAAAGTTATACAGCTCCACCATCGAGAGCATCCTGACCACTGCTCGGCTTCCGACCGCAAGGCACTACAGAGGGTAGTGCGTACGGCCGAGTACATCTCTGGGGCCAAGCTTCAGAAGAAGGCCCTAAAAATTATCAAAGACTCCAGCCACCCTAGTCATAGACTTTTCTCTCTGCTACTGCACGGCAAGCGGTACCGGAGCACCAAGTCTAGGTCCAAAAGACTTCTTAACAGCTTCTACCCCCAAGCCATAAGGCTCCTGAACAGCTAATCATGGCTACCCTGACTTTTTGCATATCCCCCACCCACCCCACCCCACCCTAACCCCCTCTTTTACGCTGCTGCTACTCTGTTCATTATTTATGCATAGTCACTTTAACTGTACCCACATGTACATATTACCTCAATTACCTTGACTAACTGGTGCCCCCACACATTTACTCTGTACCAGTACCCCCTGTATATAGCCTCCCTACTGTTATTTTATTTTACTGCTGCTCTTTAATTATTTGCTTTTTAATTTTTTTTTATTAAACTGCATTGTTGGTTAAGGGCTTTTAAGTAAGCATTTCACTGTAATGTCTAAACCTGTTGTATTCGGCGCATGTGTCAAATAGAATTTGAATTGAATTAATTAATTAATCTGTGTTTTGTGTGTGTGTTTGTGCACATGATGCATTGGTGAAGAGAGGTGTGTGTATGTGCGTGCATTCCTTGTGTGTTTGAGAGGTGAGGGCAAGTGAAGGCCAATGCATGCTGCCTAATGAGGAGACAGCTAATGAATAAGGAGAAGCGCAGGGCAAGAGGGTGACAGGAAACACATACACATGCCTGCACACATGCACAGATGAATTGCAGGCTTGTCCCGAAACCATGCTGTCAGCAGTGTAGGAGCTCAGAAGAGATGGTGCTAGCTACCCCCTTCTCCATTCCACCCTCCTTCTCTTTCCTTCTCTCGCTTACCTGGGGTCAGTGCCTCCAGACAGCAGCTGTCAATTAAAGGGTAAAATCGGGGTTATCCTAGGGGCGGTGTGTGTGTATCTGTGATCGGTTACTCTGCCTCCAAACCTGACTAGAGGCACTACATCTGTGTGTGCGCGTGTGTGCGTACGCATGTGTGTGCGTGCGTGTGTGTGTGTGCATGTGCGTGTGTGCGTGTGTGCGAGTGTACATGATACACGTCTCTGTGCTAGCTAGCTTCTGGTTATAACAACATATCTCTAACCTATAAGATAACATGACAGTATTAACCCAATGAGTGTGTGTGAGTATTCAGCCACATATTGTGCAATACTTATATAAAATGTGCCTGTGAATCAATGCATACCTCTACGTGTTGTGTATGTGTGGGTTTCTCTGTATGGACAGACATGCTTTCTGCCATATGAAGGACCATATTTCACTGAGTGGTGGTGTTAGTTGTCTAATCCATCTCCGTCTCAAACCAATCACAGACCCCTTGGCTCTGTGCCAGCTAGAAAATTCTGTATGGAGCCAACTGGAGGCTATTCCTAGAGGTTTAAAAGAGAGTGAGTGTGTTGGAGTGAGTGAGGGGTAGAAGGACTGAGAAGCTCAGTTCTGGTGACATTTTAAAAGGACATTCTACTCCAAAAGGAATGAAAATAAAATGATGCCGACACCTCCAGAAATTAACCAAATTACATATTGCTAAAATTGTTTACAATTATTTTAACATATTGGACCATATTATCAGGTATGCTATTTGCAATAAGCATTATCACCTGTAGCCTAACTAATCTGATGCAGCATAGTGGCTGTAAATAAATAGACTGAAGCATGGAGTTGCCTATCTGCATTTACCCTATTGGGCTGGCTAATAATTAGTAGAGTCCTGCATCAGGTCGGATACCCACGGTTCCCCGCAGCTGAGCCGCAAAAAAAATCAGCTGGCTGGTGGAATGAAAACATTCTTTCAACCTGTGGGTCGGCTTGCACTTCAGAACAATTACATTGCGGGTCGGAAACCTTTTAAATCAAGATCATACTCTTTTTTTAAAACCCAGAAGCTGTTGTGTTGCATTGTGTTGCGAATTCCATTCTGTGAGCAGCGAGGCAGACATAAGGCTACCAGCCACGCATTGAGAGTGTGGAGCCCGGAAACTGGCCCTTATTTGTGTGGTTCTAAAACGTTATAATTTGTACACACACAGAGCTTATGTTCCCTCTCCCCACGTGAGAATCCGACAAGTTGCCAAGTTTATTTCCCCTGGATAGCCTAGGTGCTGCGCGAGTGAAATCCCCAGTTTTTAAGGACAACAACCCGGTAGATGGATACACAGCCTGTACAAAGTGCAAGCGGGTAGGCCTATTTATTTTCAATAATTCAGTTAATTATTAGTGAATTATTACATCAATTCAGGCTTTCGTTCATTAGACCATTCAAATCAAATTGTATTTGTCACATGTGTCGAATACAACAGGTGTAGATCTTAAGGTGAAATACTTACTGACAGGCCCTTAAACAACAATGCTGTTTGTAGATAATAGAGTAAAGAGAATACGCAGGCCATAAGGGTAAACCGGTGGTGGCTGGTAAAAGTTTGAGGAACCTACTAAATAAATAATAAAATGGCTACCCAGACTATTTGCATAGCTGTTAAGAAGTCTTTTGGACCTAGACTTGGTTCTCCGGTACCGCTTGCCGTGCAGTAGCAGAGAGAACATAAAAAACGGAAATAATACATTTACATAACTATTGAGACCCTTTACTCAGTACTTTGTTGAAGCACCTTTGGCAGCGATTATAGCATCGAGTCTTCTTGGGTATGACGCTACAAGCTTGGCACACCTGTATTTGGGGAGTTTCTCCCATTCTTCTCTGCAGATCCTCTCAAGCTCTGTCAGGTTGGATGGGGAGCGTCGCTTCACCGTAGGGATGGTGGCAGGTTTCCTCCAGATGTGATGCTTGGCATTCAGGCCAAAGACTTCAATCTTGGTTTCATCAGACCAGAGAATCTTGTTTCTCATGGTCTGAGAGTCTTTAGGTGCGTTTTGGCAAACTCCAATTGGGCTGTCGTGTGCCTTTTACTGAGGAGTGGCTTCCATCTGGCCACTCTACCATAAAGGCCTGATTGGTGGAGCGCTGCAGAGATGTTTGTCCTTCTGGAAGGTTCTCCCATCTCCACAGAAGAACACTGGAGCTCTGTCAGAGTAAACATCGGGTTCTTAGTCACCTCCCTGACCAAGGCCCTTCTCCCCCAGATTGCTCAGTTTGGGCGGGCGGCCAGCTCTAGGAAGAGTCTTGGTGGTTCCAAACTTCTTCCATTTAAGAATGATGGAGGCCACTGTGTTCTTGGGGACCTTCAATGCTGCAGACATTATTTGGTACCCTTCCCCAAATCTGTGCCTCGACACAATCCTGTCTCGGAGCTCTACGGAAAATGTATTCGACCTCATGGCTTGGTTTTTGCTCTGACATGCACTGTCAACAGTGGGACCTTATATAGACAGGTGTGTGCCTTTCCAAATCATGTACAATCAATTGAATTTACCACATTTGGACTCCAATCAAGATGTAGAAACATCTCAAGGATGATCAATGGAAACATGATGCACCTGAGATACATTTCGAGTCTCATAGCAAATGGTCTGAATACTTCTGTCAATAAGGTATTTCTGTTTTTTATTTTGACAACATTTCTAAACCTGTTTTTGCTTTGTCATTTTGGGGTATTGTGTGTAGATTGATCAGGAAAACAATTGATTTAATCCATTTTAGAGTAAAACTAACCTAACAAAATGTGGAAAAGTCAAGGGGTCTGAATACTTTCCGAAAGCACTTTATATTAGATTCTGGGAATTCCCTCCCCATGGCGCTCATAATTTGAATATATTAATATCTAAAGGAATATTTATCTTGCATAGAAAACACAACAAGAAGCTGACTAGGTAAATAGATCAACTATTTTGCACTGAACAAAAATATAAACACGACATGTAAAGTATTGGTCCCGTGTTTCATGAGCTGAAATGAAAGATCCCAGACATTTTCCATATATGACCGAACGCCTAGATTTTTGAAATTGTGTTTTTTACATTGGATAAAAGTAGAGACTCAGTGCTAGAAAATGGTATATCATAAACTGCAGTTGAGGAACAATGGGAAAGTAATTCTGCTTGGAAAGATGATACACTTTTGAGAAAATGGTCCTTAAATGTATTGGTACACATACTGGAGAGCTCTTCTTTGTCCACAAACATTCAGCATCATTCACACCCTTTTAAGCCTTAGCCCCACCCATCTCTTTAAGGATTCACATGTGAAACACACTATATCAAATAAAATCTTAAGTTTATATGTCACATGCACAGGATACAGAAGGTGTAAACTGTACAGTAAAGTGGTTACTTGCATTGTAGCAATATCAAAAAAAGAAAGTGTCCAGATAAGAATACTTTATAAATATGTTATCATTATTAGATGACACTTACCCGTTACACTTGTCTAAATTGATGGGTCATGTGAAGGAATTGCTATAACTACCCCCCCAGCCACATCTAGCTAAGTGGATGGGTCACTATTGTCTAGACATGTACACATAATCACCCCCAGACACACCTGCTAATTTAATGGGTCATGTAATAATACATACTGGAGAGTTTACAATTAGTTTATGTAAACTTCTGACCCACTGGAATTGTGATACAATGAATTATATGTGAAATAATATGTCTGTAAGCAATTGTTGGAAAAATGACTTGTGTCATGCACAAAGTAGATGTCCTAACCGACTTGCCAAAACTATAGTTTGTGAACAAGAAATGTGTGGAGTGGTTGAAAAACTAGTTTTAATGACTCCAACCTAAGTGTATGTACACTTCCGACTTCAACTGTAGGTACCTAGCTAGCTATGTAGCCAAACAATCAACTGGCGTAATCCCAACTCATACTACTACCAATACAAACATTGTCATAGCTGTAGTATGAATCTGCAGGTAGCTAAAGCTAACAAACTAGGTTCAATGTTAGCTAGCTAACATTATGCTATAGCTAGCAATGCAAATAGTTTTCTGATTCTAATAATATTACTGCAGATCATAAATGTAACGTTAGCTAGTGAGCAGGCAAGCTAACATTTGCTATCTACTTTAACTAACAGTACGCTGTAACTTGCAATAAAAACGACTTTCTCACAAAATTAGAAACTTATATCTGAAAATGTATCTAGACTCTTACCCGTATACATGAATGAACGCTTCAGGCAGACTTGAACCATTTATTCCGTTTTATTTGTAGCTACATCTTGGGTGTGTTCATAAATTCAATCTGGAGTGCCAGAGTGCGCTCAGAGTGCGCTCTGGGCGTTCGTAAATTCAGAGCGTTGTCAGATTGTCCTTTCGTAATTTCAGAGCTTTTAGCTCTCGGAGCGTTTAGAGCTCACACTGGACGCTCTGGCCGAGGAGTAGGGTTGATCCGAGCGTTCAGACCTCACAACGGCAGTCAAGCACTCAAGCTAATGTTGGCTAGCTTGCTAGCTACTTCCAGACACATTATATTATATTATTATTATTATTATTACAAATAAGAGAGAATCTCACTCTGACCATTTTACTCGCCCCTAGCAGAGCTGGTTGGTTAGGGTGTTTTCATGTTGTCCAGAGTGTTGGTGACTGTAACTGTGCTGCTGGCTACAATTTAATTACGCTTTTTTGCCGACGTTTACTGACACCGGCCATATTCAATGGGTGTTGAGCGTTCGTAAATTAATCATTTGTTCTGCGCTCTGGCACACTCAGACGAAAGTGCTCTGAAATCGGAGTAGATAGCCAGAGTGAATTTACGAAAGCACCCCTTGTTTAGCCAGCGTTGTGTCAAGTCACTCCGGTTCACGTTGACCGTGGCGTGTGTAGAAAGTAGCCCATCACTTTTTCCAACTGATCTGTCGATAGCGCCTGCTAAATTCAGGTCATCAATGTTGTTGAGAAAAGTAGCAAAACTTTTGTAGTTCTCAATGGCTAACGTTATATCTTTCAAAAACGGCGTGGTAGAAAGTACTGTCAACACATACTAAACAGCTCACGTTATAGACAAAAGCATGCTACATGGCAGACCAATCCAAACTCATCTCCCGGCATGTCCAGCCCATTCAGTATCTCAGCCGATCATGGCTAGCGGTAAGGTTCCTGTCTTTTTCCATGGCTAAACCAACTACATTTGTAACTTAACAATTTTATTTGTATTTATGGATGGAATACAAGTTTGTTATTAAGGCACGTGAAAGTTCACTTGTTCCAGAAGGCATTTCCGCCAAAAAATGCATTTTGATAAAAAATAAATGTTTATGTTCGCCGCTCCTGTGAAGTAGTAACGTGCGACATACGCCTAATTTCCCGGAACAAGTCACATACGCACAAAAAGCTTTTTTCTCTCAAAGTTTGTGCACAAATTTGTTTACATCCCTGTTAGTGAGCATTTATCATTTGCCAAGATAATCCATCCACCTGAAAAGTGTGGCATATCAAGAAGTTGATTTAAACAGCATGGTCATTACACAGGTGCACCTTGTGCTGGGGACAATAAAAGGCCACTCTAAAATGTGCAGTTTTGTCACACAACACAATGCCATAGATGTTTCAAGTTTTGAGGGAGTGTGCAATTGGCATGCTGACTGCAGGAATGTCCACCAGAGATGTTGCCAGATAATTTTTCTACAATAAGCTGCCTCCAGCGTTGTTTTAGATAATTTGGCAGTACATCCAACTGGCCTCACAACCGCAGACCACGTGTAGCCAAGGACCTCCACATCCATCATCTGAGACCAGCCACCCGGACAGCTGATGAAACTGAATAATTGCTGCCCCAACTGTCAGAAACCGTCTCAGGGAAGCTCATCTGCATGCTCATCGTCCTCACCAGGGTCTTGACCTGACTGCGGTTCAGTGTCTTAACTGACATCGGTGAGAAAATGCTCACCTTCGATAGCCACTGGCACGCTGGAGAAGTGTGCTCTTCACGGATAAATCCCGGTTTCAACTATACTTGTCAAATAGCCCCTGTGGGCGAATGGTTTGCTGATGTCAATGTTGTGAACAAAGTACCCCATGGTGGCGGTGGGGTTATGGTATGGATAGGCATTTTATTGATGGCAATTTGAATACATAGAGATACCGGGATGATAATGCATGGCCCCATGTCGCAAGGATCTGTAAACAATTCCTGGAAGCTGAAAATGTCCTAGTTCTTCCGTGGCCTGCATACTCACCAGACATGTCACCAATTGAGCATGTTTGGGATGCTCTGGATCGATGTGTACGACAGCGTGTTCCAGTTCCCGCCAATATCCAACAACTTTGCACAGCCATTGAAGAGGAGTGGGACAACATTCCACATGCCACAATCAACAGCCTGATCGACTCTATGCGAAGGAGATGTTGCGCTGCATGAGGCAGATGGTGGTCACACCAGATAGTGACTGGTTTTCTGATCCACACCCCTACCTTTCTTTTTAAGGTATCTGTGACCAACAGATGCATATCTGTATTCCCAGTCAATCCTAATGAATGTATTTAAATTGACTAATGTCCCTATATGAACTGTAACTTAGTAAAATCTTTGAAATTGGTGAATGTTTATATTTTTGTTCAGTATATTATGGGGTTGTCAGATTCTTCTATTCATTACTTGTTTTGTTTGCAGAGGAAAAGGAAATGTGGACTGTTCCAGCATCTTCAAAGTGCGCCTCGGCAGAAATATTTTTTAATGTTCCATATTTTTTTACTGTGTTGTATGCTCGTGCACTTTTGCTTGTGTTTGACAATATACTGTCCAGTGTAGCGTAGCTAGCTTTTACCATAACTTTGTCTCTGTGTACCATGTAGTGCATCTTAACCCTTTCAAATACACCCACCCAAAGATGGATTAACCCTTCGAGGTCCTTCCCTCAGGCTCTGGTGTCAAGGGGCTGCATTTTGTGTTTTATTAAGTGCCTGAGTCATATTCTGATTTATGGAGACTAGCTTGACTGGGTTGAATATGTTCCCTCTTGTCATTTTGGTGAACAGGCTTTAGGGATATGTCTTGGTTTTGTGTGTGTAGGCTGTTTTGTCTAGATGGGAGGCTGTCCAAGGCAATTAGTGAATAAAAATACTTGTTTCAGGTAATGGACATGTGGACATGTGGAAACACACACACTTCACTCCACTTCTCCCCATCCTTCTCCAGATGCCCATTGCTTGTGAGTAATGGAAGGTTCCGGTAAAGCAGCTTTCCGTCTTTCTCTCCTTTTCCCTCTCTCTCCACCAGGCCGCGGGTTGGCCGAGAGGGCTTTGTTAACTGAATTGATACCCAGCTGGCTTTCCTTCCTCTTTCTCTTCTTCTCCTCCCCCTGCCTTTCTCCCCCTGCCCTTCTTCCTGCTTTGAGGTAGAGACCCTTTGATTAAGCGAGAGAAAAGCAGAGTGAAGGAGGAGGGGTGGGGGGGGAGAGAAGAGGGAGGATATTGATGTGTAGATTTACTGTACTCGTCTACTGTAGCGCTTGGTAAGGGATTGATTGGAAGTAAGAGGGAGAGGGGAGAGGGAGAATAAAGGGATATCGACGCAAAGCAAGCCGTGCTGCATCAATTTACACAGATGGAGAGAAAAGTAAAGGGAGAGAGAGGAAGAGTTATCTGTTCTCTTCTGTCTCTTCTCTGGATCAATCAGATGATGGATCAATCAGATGATGCAGTGATAAGAATTTGGATTACACCACCATTTACACAATCGCTCTGTGTGCGTGTGTGTGTGTTGCCAGTGTTAAACACACACTGACGCCACTTCAATTCTAGCCTTCCTCGGCTAGTGGCCTCGTAGGGTGTGTGTTGCACACACACACCGTCATGGGTGTGTCATGCCTGATTTGAGAGAGGCTTACTTGATATGCGTAGTAAGGTTGGTGACCTCTGCCCTCTAGGCTGAATGCTTTAATGTGTCAGTGGTTCAGCCTATCTCCACAAGCAACCCAAGTAGCAGGTTGGAATTAGAACCCTGACTGAGTGGATTAGAGAATCAGTTGAAGAGATACACACAATATTTGAATATACACACGCACAGACACACGCACGAAAACACTACTATGCAGATATGCAGACACACACACAACTGAACCAAAAACATTGTCCCTTTCCTCTGTCTTTCTGTCACACAACCTCTGGTTATACTGATGCTGTTAGTTTATGTATACACAAATAGACACTGTTATATCACTGTTACAACTCTAAACTCTTTCTCTCACTCTCTTTCTCTCGCTCTCTTTCTCTCGCTCTCTCTTTCTCTCTCGCTCTCTCTCTCCTCTATCTTTCTTTCTCTCTCCCCTCTTTCTTTCTTTCTTTCTTTCTTTCTCTCTCTATCTTTCTCCCTCCCTCCCTCACTCCCTCCCCCCCTTCTCTCTCTCTCTCCCCCCCTTCTCTCTCTCTCAATTCAATTCAATTCAAAGGGCTTTGTTGGCATGGGAAAATATGTTTACATTGCAAAAGCAAGTGAAATAGACAATAAAAGAAGTGAAATAAACAAAAAATGAACAGTGAACATTACACTCACAAAAGTTTGAAAGATATATTTCAAATGTCATTATGGCTATGTACAGTCGTGGTCAAAAGTTTTGAGAATGAAACAAATACTAATTTTCACAAAGTCTACTGCCTCAGTTTTGATGATGGCAATTTGCATATACTCCAGAATGTCATGAGTGATCAGATGAATTGCAATTAATTGCAAAGTCCCTCTTTGCCATGAAAATGAACTTAATCCCAAAAAAACATTTCCACCGCATTTCAGCCCTGCGACAAAAGGACCAGCTGCCATCATGTCAGTGATTCTCTCGTTAACACAGGTGATAGTGTTGATGAGGACAAGGCTGGAGATCACTCTGTTATGCTGATTGAGTTAGAATAACAGACTGGAAGCTTTAAAAGGAGGGTGGTTCTTGAAATCATTGTTCTTCCTCTGTTAACCATGGTTACCTGCAAGGAAACACGTGCCATCATCATTGCTTTGCACAAAAAGGGCTTCACAGGCAAGGATATTGCTGCTAGTAAGATTGCACCTAAATCAACCATTTACGGATCTTCAAGAACTTCAAGGAGAGAGGTTCAATTGTTGTGAAGAAGGCATTAGGGCGCCCAAAAAAAGTCCAGCAAGCGCTAGGACCGTCTCCTAAAGTTGATTCAGCTGCGGGATCAGGGCACCACCAGTGCAGAGCTTGCTCAGGAATGGCAGCAGGCAGGTGTGAGTGCATCTGCACACACAGTGAGGCGAAGACTTTTGGAGGATGGCCTGGTGTCAAGAAGGGCAGCAAAGAAGCCACTTCTCTCCAGGAAAAACATCCGGGACAGACTGATATTCTGCAAAAGGGACAGGGATTGGACTGCTGAGGACTGGGGTAAAGTCATTTTCTCTGATGAATCCCCTTTCCGATTGTTTGGGGCATCCAGAAAACACCTTGTCCGGAGAAGACAAGGTGAGCGCTACCATCAGTCCTGTGTCATGCCAACAGTAAAGCATCCTGAGACCATTCATATGTATGGTTGCTTCTCAGCCAATGGAGTGGGCTCACTCACATTTTTGCCTAAGAACACAGCCATGAATAAAGAATGGTACCAACACATCCTCCGAGAGCAACTTCTCCCAACCATCCAAGAACAGTTTGGTGACGACCAATGCCTTTTCCAGCATGATGGAGCACCTTGCCATAAGGCAAAAGTGATAACTAAGTGGCTCTGGAAAGAAAACATCAACATTTTGGGTCCATGGCCAGGAAACTCCCCAGACTTTAATCCCATTGAGAACTTGTGGTCGATCCTCAAGAGGCGGGTGGACAAACAAAAACCCACAAATTCTGACAAACTCCAAGCATTGATTATGCAAGAATGGGCTGACATCAGTCAGGATGTGGCCCAGAAGTTAATTGACAGCATGCTAGGGTGGATTGCAGAGGTTGAAAAAGAAGGGTCAACACTGCAAGTATTGACTCTTTGCATAAACTTAATGCAATTGTCAGTAAAATCCTTTGACACTTATGGAATGCTTGTAATTATACTTCAGTATACCATAGTAACATCTGACAAAAATGTCTCATAACACTGAAGCAGCGAACTTTGTGAAGACCAATACTTGTCATTCAACTTTTGACCACGACTGTACAGTGTTGTTACGATGTGCAAATAGTTAAAGTACAAAAGGGTTGTATTTACAATGGTGTTTGTTCTTCACTGGTTACCCTTTTCTTGTGGCAACAGGTCACAAATCTTGCTGCTGTGATGACACACTGTGGTATTTCACCCAATAGATATGGGTGTTGATCAAAATTGGATTTGTTTTCAAATTCTTTGTGGGTCTGTGTAATCTGAGGGAAACATGTGTCTCTAATATGGTCATACATTTGGCAGGAAGTTAGGAAGTGCAGCGCAGGTTCCACTTCATTTTGAGGGCGGTGTGCACGTTGCCTGTCTTCTCTTGAGAGCCAGGTCTGCCTACGGCAGCCTTTCTCAATAGCAAGGCTATGCTCACTGAGTCTGTACATGGTCAAAGCTTTCCTTAATTTTGGGCCAGTCACAGTGGTCAGGTATTCTGCCACTGTGTACTCTCTGTTTAGGGCCAAATAGCATTCCAGTTTGCTCAGTTTTTTGGTTAATTCTTTCCAATGTGTAATTCTTTCCAATCTCTCTCGCTCTCGCTCAGCCTCTCCAGATCGATGACAACTTCTGCGGCCAGGACTTTAACCAGCCTCTGGGCGGGACCAGCACCATAGAAGGAATACCGCTCTTCATCGACAAGGACGACGGCATGACCTCGGTGGCCGCCTACGATTACCGCGGCAACACTGTGGCCTTTGTTGGCACGCGCAACGGCAGGATGAAGAAGGTAAGAATTATTTTTCTGGCGAAGGAGAACGCATGATGTTCTAGCTGGGTTGTTGTTCATGTCAGTTGTTTTTTTCTGTGGGATTTCCGCCATTTTGTTTTCACCTGCTTTATTGTGGATGGTGCTGCTGACTTGTGTGTAGGCCAGGCCTACTATCTGAACTGCAGTTGGAAAGGGATGCACATCTCAAGCCTACTGCATTAGCCTATGCTCTATGAACCTTGAGGCATTCCCAGTCTTGGCACATTCACATTTTATCGTAGTTCATTTTTGTAAACAGGAAGTTGCCCCACTGTGTATGGTTAGTTATTATCATAATTCTGATTCCTCCTAAATTTCATGGCTTTGTCCTATGGCTGGGCGATATATCAAATTAATTAGATTAATTCAAATGTATGTTTTTGCGCGATATTCCAAATGCCTGTATACTTTTTATGAGCGTTTATGTCCGCTTGTTGTCTTTTTGGTCTCGTCTCCTTCGCTCCTCTGTGCTGTGTGAACCATCCCATTTACACCAGAGATCTGTATGTAATGAAGAGATGCACATCTCTGCCTTAACAATGGGAGTTGTTGTCCCAAAGGCGGGAAGGTAGGCGACAAGTTTAGGTCCAAAATAAGCCCTTAGAAACGCATTGGGCTTATTTTGGACAGATTTTAGCGAGAGTGAAACCTTTCGCTTCTTCCTCTATGGTTTACACACACACCAAGCCCCTCCCCCTGCCACTCACACCATCAAAGTTGAGAGATCACATCTTCCTCTCTGACAAGCGGTTTCAACTCGCTATTTGCATTTGAGGGTTGGTCCAACAGAATCGGTCATATGCACACCAAAACACATTAAGACATTATTTTACTGTAATAGAGAACTTTTCTAACAATACCCTTTTTATGTCTCAAATACTCAAATTGCAAGGAGAGCAGACATGAGAGTATGAATGAACATTGATTCTGGAAAATGAATGCTCAGCTTGTTGCGCACAATTGGGGTACCACGTAGCGCTAGCAGCATTTTAGCCAAAGACTGGTATACTAGCTGTCTAGTCCTCTATTTTATAAATCTGTAATAAGTATAAAACACAATTATATCAAATCAAATCAAATTTTATTGGTCACATGCGCCGAATACAACAGGTGCAGACATTACAGTGAAATGCTTACTTAAAGCCCTTAACCAACAGTGCATTTATTTTAAACAAAAAAAGTAAGAATAAAACAACAACAAAAAAAAGTGTTGAGAAAAAAAAGAGCAGAAGTAAAATAAAGTGACAGTAGGGAGGCTATATATACAGGGGGGTACCGTTGCAGAGTCAATGTGCGGGGGCACCGGCTAGTTGAGGTAGTTGAGGTAATATGTACATGTGGGTAGAGTTAAAGTGACTATGCATAAATACTTAACAGAGTAGCAGCAGCGTAAAAAGGATGGGGGTGGGGGGGCAGTGCAAATAGTCCGGGTAGCCATGATTAGCTGTTCAGGAGTCTTATGGCTTGGGGGTAGAAGCTGTTGAGAAGTCTTTTGGACCTAGACTTGGCACTCCGGTACCGCTTGCCGTGCGGTAGCAGAGAGAACAGTCTATGACTGGGGTGGCTGGAGTCTTTGACAATTTTGAGGGCCTTCCTCTGACACCGCCTGGTATAGAGGTCCTGGATGGCAGGAAGCTTTGCCCCAGTGATGTACTGGGCCGTACGCACTACCCTCTGTAGTGCCTTGCGGTCGGAGGCCAAGCAGTTGCCATACCAGGCGGTGATGCAACCAGTCAGGATGCTCTCGATGGTGCAGCTGTAGATTTTTTGAGGATCTGAGGACCCATGCCAAATCTTTTTAGTCTCCTGAGGGGGAATAGGCTTTGTCGTGCCCTCTTCACGACTGTCTTGGTGTGTTTGGACCATGATAGTTCGTTGGTGATGTGGACACCAAGGAACTTGAAGCTCTCAACCTGTTCCACTACAGCCCCGTCGATGAGAATGGGGGCGTGCTCAGTCCTATTTTTTTTCCTGTAGTCCACAATCATCTCCTTTGTCTTGGTCACGTTGAGGGAGAGGTTGTTGTCCTGGCACCACACGGCCAGATCTCTGACCACCTCCCTATAGGCTGTCTCATCGTTGTCGGTGATCAGGCCTACCACTGTTGTGTCGTCGGCAAACTTAATGATGGTGTTGGAGTCGTGCCTGGCCATGCAGTCATGGGTGAACAGAGAGTACAGGAGGGGACTGAGCACGCACCCCTGAGGGGTCCCCGTGTTGAGGATCAGTGTGGCAGATGTGTTGTTACCTACCCTTACCACCTGGGGGCGGCCCGTCAGGAAGTCCAGGATCCAGTTGCAGAGGGAGGTGTTTAGTCCCAGGATCCTTAGCTTAGTGATGAGCTTAGAGGGCACTATGGTGTTGAATGCTGAGCTGTAGTCAATGAATAGCATTCTCTATAAGTAATTGGCAACTCGTTCTCATTCTGAGAAATAAGGTAGGCCACTTGATTTCAACATCTGAACAAAGTGGACAGGCTAACATGCTTTTCAAACAGTTGGAGACAGACAGAAGGGTGTTGAACAATTAGTTGAACAATTAAACTGTTCAACCTTCTTAGCTAGCAAATAGAGCCAAGTTGACTAAACTTGAAATATAAAGATAAGCTGGCTAATCACAAGCATGTGGGCTTGAGAGATTGTTGATGAGACCTGTGTTAATTTTCTATAGCCTAATGCCTTCTACAAGAAGTTAGTCATGATTAGTGAATGTGCATTATGCTTGGTTCTAGTTAAATGTAACAAAAAAGGGCATTTTCATAGACGTGAAATCCAGATCAGTGATTATTGCAAAAAAATAAGTTGGTTAAACTATTTTGATTAAATAATTTTTTAAAAGTAATTTGTGGAATTTATTTCCTTCTTACTCTGTATAAGAGCGTCTACTAAAGGACTAAAATAGAAATGTGTCATCTCCCAGATCAACTAGGCCTAACTCATCATTCTTGGAAAGAGGGGGTGGATGGAGGAAGAGATAGTGATGGAGGGAGGATGAGAGAGCGAGGGGGAGAGAGCATGAAAGGGATCGCGAAAGGAAGAGGGAGAGAAGTGGATTAGTAACGTGTGGTGGAACCTCTTTTTGATGGATTAGGTTGTACAGACAGAAGGGAGATGTGTGTGTGAAAGCTCTACAAGCGGAGAGGGATTCTGCTGTATGGTCTTGCCTCTTCTGAGTATTGAGACCCTATTCCCCTGTGAGTTTGGGAGAGATGGAGTGAGACTGAGAGAAAAAGAGGGGTGGAAATGGAAAGAGGGAGAGATGGTAAGAAAAGCTGTTGGATGGATGAGTGGGTCTTTGGGGACCAAGCTCCCTGGAGCGTTTCCCTCTCTTAGCTGTAGAGACAGAGAATGAAAGAGTGAGTGAAAGATAGTTAGAGAAAGTTAGAAGAGGGAGGGGTAATAGAAAAGGCAGTGACAGTGCATGTTTGATGGTCTATCGGTGACATCAATTGTCAGTCTTATGTATGTTCCATGATCTCCATCATTTCCTTTAACACACAGCCCTCTCTTTCTCTGAAGGATTCTGTTGCTAATTAGTTGAATATCAAATCCCTTTTTACTTCCTCCCCCTCTCCTTCCCCTGTCTCCTTCCCCTGTCTCCTTCCCCTGTCTCCTTCCCCTGTCTCCTTCCCCTGTCTCCTTCCCCTGTCTCCTTCCCCTGTCTCCTTCCCCTGTCTCCTTCCCCTGTCTCCTTCCCCTGTCTCCTTCCTCTCTCCTTCTCTCTCCCCATCTCTCTCTCTCTCCCCATCTCTCTCTCTCTCCCCATCTCTCTCTCTCCCCATCTCTCTCTCTCCCCATCTCTCTCTCTCCCCCATCTCTCTCTCTCCCCCATCTCTGTCTCTCCCCCATCTCTGTATCTCCCCCCCATCTCTGTATCTCCCCCCCATCTCTGTCTCTCCCCCATCTCTGTCTCTCCCCCCCATCTCTGTCTCTCCCCCCATCTCTGTCTCTGTCTCTCTCTCTCTCTCTCTCTCTCTCTCTCTCTCTCTCTCTCTCTCTCTCTCTCTCTCTCTCTCTCTCTCTCTCTCTCTCTCTCTCTCTCTCTCACTCTCACTCTCACTCTCACACTCACTCACTCACTCACTCACTCACTCACTCACTCACTCCTCCCCATCAACATTTCCCCCTCCACCCTTGCGATACCATAGCGTTAGCATTCTTTAGCTGTTTCACCAGAGGGGGTACAATGCTCCCATCTGCTCTCTGTTCCAGGAGGTGCCCGCCGTGCCCATGAGGTGCCAGACACAGGTAGTCCTACTGAGGGGTTGCCCACATGCCCCACCACCCACTCAGAGGTTCCTCTGACTCTGACATAGAGACCACAGAAGATTTATTAGTGGAAAGTGGAGGTGACATTTTGTTGTTTTTCATGATAGCCTGATGTAGGCATCATTAATGAACAGTCCAAAGTCTAAATGTTTGAAAGTGTTAGCTATTGAACTTGACCAGCATGGTCTTGATAGAAAATAGATTCACTTACCCTGCAGTTAAATGGTTAATCTTTAAAATATTTCACGTGTGTGTGTGTAATCTTCTTGGCCGTGGTGACATGGTACACGGTCGTTGGTATTCCAGAGGGGCGGGTGTATCCATGAGCACTGTGTGTCAGAGGCTAATTGACTGATCATTGTTATTCTACAGGCACATAATGATTTGTGTGTGTGTGTCAATCTGTGGTTGTGTGTAAGCGTACAGTGTGTCTTTCTGTGTGTCAGAGACTTGGCAGACTGACAGCAACCCCCCACTGTTCCTCAATTGGCAGTGTGTGAGCAGAGGCATGAGTTGTTGCAGCACAGTTCAAGAGGTGTGGTCCTCTGTAGCTCAATTGGTAGAGCATGGCGCTTGTAACGCCAGGGTAGTGGGTTCGATCCCCGGGACCACCCATACGTAAAAATGTATGCACACATGACTGTAAGTCGCGTTGGATAAAAGCATCTGCTAAATGGCATATTATTATATTATATTAAGAGGAGAGACTGAGAAAGAGCGAGGGATGGACAGATGAGAAGTCAGGATCAACTGCAGTTGATCCTGAGTCAATCAGTTTTGCTGGCCAAATTATCAGGAAGTATTATATTATAGTTTTGTTGTTAAGATTATTAGTATTGCGTTAGTGTGATACAAGTGATGAAATAAATAAAGTGATTCCCATTACAGGGTCAAACCTGTAGCACTAGGCTGGCCTGCTTATGCTGACACAATTTTTCTGGAATGTTCCTGCAACCAAAGTTGCTAGAACTGTGCTGGAATGGACTATGTGATAAAGAAAATATTCCAGCCAGCACAGTGCAGTTTGGGTCTGCCCTGTAGTGTAAATCAGGCACCGTGTTGGTCTCACCCAGATACAGGCTGAGATAGAACCCAGCTAGGAAGTGAAGCGTGGCCAATCTCCTATGTTTCACACTGCTAATGCTCCAAGCCATCACAGCTGCACTCCAGGAACTGTGTGTGTGTGTGTGTATGTGTATGTGTTTGTGTGTGAGTCTGTCTGTGTGTGTACCTGCGTTTGTCTGCTTCTGTGTGTGTCAGTGAAGCATGTGGCTTTTAATTAGCTCAAATCAATAATGCCCAAGTATGCTACAGTCTCCCTATCTGTTGGCTTGTTAGCCTGCCTGTCTTCTTTTTTCTGAACGTAACAAAGAATGGAAGATGGAACATTGTTCCCTGAAGGCGACATAAGAAGAGAGATCTTATGGCTTGTTTCACACACATATGTACACACACACACACACACACCTTAAGCACTGTGGTAGATTTTCTCACACCGTGAGAACTGCTGTGTATGTGCATGTACAGTGGGGAAAAAAAGTATTTAGTCAGCCACCAATTGTGCAAGTTCTCCCACTTAAAAAGATGAGAGAGGCCTGTAATTTTCATCATAGGTACACGTCAACTATGACAGACAAAATGAGAAAAAAAATTCCAGAAAATCCATTGTAGGATTTTTTTATGATTTTATTTGCAAATTATGGTGGAAAATAAGTATTTGGTCAATAACAAAAGTTTCTCAATACTTTGTTATATACCCTTTGTTGGCAATGACACAGGTCAAACGTTTTCTGTAAGTTTTCACAAGGTTTTCACACACTGTTGCTGGTATTTTGGCCCATTCCTCCATGCAGATCTCCTCTAGAGCAGTGATGTTTTGGGGCTGTCACTGGGCAACACGGACTTTCAACTCCCTCCAAAGATTTTCTATGGGGTTGAGATCTGGAGACTGGCTAGGCCACTCCAGGACCTTGAAATGCTTCTTACGAAGCCACTCCTTCGTTGCCCGGGCGGTGTGTTTGGGATCATTGTCATGCTGAAAGACCCAGCCACGTTTCATCTTTAATGCCCTTGCTGAAGGAAGGAGGTTTTCACTCAAAATCTCACGATACATGGCCCCATTCATTCTTTCCTTTACACGGATCAGTCGTCCTGGTCCCTTTGCAGAAAAACAGCCCCAAAGCATGATGTTTCCACCCCCATGCTTCACAGTAGGTATGGTGTTCTTTGGATGCAACTCAGCATTCTTTGTCCTCCAAACACGATGAGTTGAGTTTTTACCAAAAAGTTATATTTTGGTTTCATCTGACCATATGACATTCTCCCAATCCTCTTCTGGATCATCCAAATGCACTCTAGCAAACTTCAGACGGGCCTGGACATGTACTGGCTTAAGCAGGGGGACACGTCTGGCACTGCAGGATTTGAGTCCCTGGCGGCGTAGTGTGTTACTGATGGTAGGCTTTGTTACTTTGGTCCCAGCTCTCTGCAGGTCATTCACTAGGTCCCCCCCGTGTGGTTCTGGGATTTTTGCTCACCGTTCTTGTGATCATTTTGACCCCACGGGGTGAGATCTTGCGTGGAGCCCCAGATCGAGGGAGATTATCAGTGGTCTTGTATGTCTTCCATTTCCTAATAATTGCTCCCACAGTTGATTTCTTCAAACCAAGCTGCTTACCTATTACAGATTCAGTCTTCCCAGCCTGGTGCAGGTCTACAATTTTGTTTCTGGTGTCCTTTGACAGCTCTTTGGTCTTGGCCATAGTGGAGATTGGAGTGTGACTGTTTGAGGTTGTGGACAGGTGTCTTTTATACTGATAACAAGTTCAAACAGGTGCCATTAATACAGGTAACGAGTGGAGGACAGAGGAGCCTCTTAAAGAAGAAGTTACAGGTCTGTGAGAGCCAGAAATCTTGCTTGTTTGTAGGTGACCAAATACTTATTTTCCACCATAATTTGCAAATAAATTTATAAAAAATCCTACAATGTGATTTTCTGGAAAGAAAATTCTCAATTTGTCTGTCATAGTTGACCTGTACCTATGATGAAAATTACAGGCCTCTCTCATCTTTTTAAGTGGGAGAACTTGCACAATTGGTGGCTGACTAAATACTTTTTTTCCCCACTGTATCTGCTCATATTTGTGTGTGTGTCTGTGTGTGCGTGCCTCCACTATATGCTGGACGGTGCCTCTGCTCACACCAACTCATTGATGACCCTAGCTTAGCACCACACAGAAATAGCCTATTCTTAAGAGGAGTGAAAGGCTTAAATATTTTTGAGTGACTCTTCTCTTCTCTTGTTCTCTTTCTCTCTTCCCTTGGGTCTGGCTCCAGTGCTTTCTCTGAAGAAATAGGATGGCTTTTTACTCTCTCTCACTCTCTTTCTCTCGCACTCTCTCTCACTCTCTTTCTCTCGCACTCTCTCTGTCTCTCTCTGTCTCTCTCTCTCTATCTCTCTCGCTCTCTCTCGCTCTCTCTCGCTCTCTCTCTCTCTCTCTCGCGCTCTCACGCTCTCTCGCGCTCTCTCTCTCGCTCACTCTCTCTCTCGCTCACTCTTGCTCTCGCTCTCTCTCTCACTTTCGCTCTCGCTGTCTCTCTCACTCGTTCTCGCTCTCTCTCTCACTCGCGCTCTCTCTCTCGCTCGCGCTCGCTCTCGCGCTCTCTCTCTCGCGCTCTCTCTCTCTCGCGCTCTCTCTCTCTCGCGCTCTCTCACTCTCTCGCTCTCTCTCACTCTCTCGCTCTCGCTCTCTCCTCTGATCAAAGAATTCTCTGTATCAGATAATAGGCAAAGAGAGAGCAGAGTGGCTACAGCAATGAGATGCAGCTCGCACCCTCAATTTTCCTCTCAGTTTAATTAAGGACAAGGCTGTCTGACACAAAGCTAGGCACATGCATACACACTCGCACACAAAGACACATACAGGCACGCACATAGGTGTGCACATGCAGGCATACACACGCAGACATGCACGCATACAGAGGGGTGTAAACACACAGAGAGGCAAGTAGCACAGCGGTGTGTGTGGGACACACACACACACACACACACACACACAAATAGTGCTAGGCCCAGTGTTAGGTACGAGTGGTTGGAGACAGTAATGAGGGCTCTCTTAACAGACTTTTACAGTACTGGTCTTGATAGTTAAGGACGTTGGAAGCCCTTTTTAAACCACTGTCTCACACCCCCTCGTATGTCACACTAATACACCCTACCTTCCAGACCGTAACCATTAGTCATTCGATGGAGGCGAACATAGGTCTAGATTTAACGCTTTTTGGTTGCTAGCTGTGACACTCGTTTAGCGTAGCAGCAGTGTGTGACGGCTATGATAGCTACTCATTTCAGAGCACAGTACAAATCAAATCAAATTGTATTTGCCATGTGCGCCGAATACAACAGGTGTAGACCTTACAGTGAAATGCTTACTTACAAGCCCTTAACCAACAATGCAGCAAGGGGTTAATTTAGTAAATTGAAGAGAGGGAAAGAAGGAGAAAGAGAGAGGAATGAATAATGGATGTTTTTGCTGGAATACATTTTTCAAAAGAGGATTAGATGAGTCTCAAAGCTAGATTGGCACATATCGGTTTGGGCCAATGATAAGGAACATGTTTTTTGTTATTTTTTGTTATTGTAGCTTGAAATTATTGAATTGTACAACAAGGTCAAAGATTTGTTTTAAAACTTATTTATTTGTCTGTGAATGGCCCAAACAATATTTTTAATAGCCCATTTTTTTGTTTGTTTTAAAAGTCTCTTTAAAGTGTCTTTGTTCCGTTTGATGCGCTTGGCATTGCTTTGGTGTAACATTGGATTTTTTACGTTGGGCATTTTATTGGCACACTTAAAGGTCTTGTGGTGCTCTGAGTACAGTAGTAGACTTACTGACCTGCCGTACCTTTGATCGGTGCCAACTAGAACAGTGACACACATACCTAGAGATGACAGAGTGCCAGGCACACACACACACACACACACACACACACACATATATATACACACACACACACACACACATATACACACACACACACACACACACACACACACACACACACACACACACAGACACACACACACACTCACCTTTTGGTCCACTGTTACTTGGCCTTGTGTGCGATACACTCACAAGTTTTTTATGTAGCCACAGCAACCGTAATAGGTTATTCTTTATGTAGCCACAGCTACCCTAATAGGTTATTCTTTATGTAGCCACAGCTACCCTAATAGGTTATTCTTTATGTAGCCACAGCAACCCTAATAGGTTATTCTTTATGTAGCCACAGCTACCCTAATAGGTTATTCTTTATGTAGCCACAGCAACCGTAATAGGTTATTCTTTATGTAGCCACAGCAACCCTAATAGGTTATTCTTTATGTAGCCACAGCTACCCTAATAGGTTATTCTTTATGTAGCCACAGCTACCCTAATAGGTTATTCTTTATGTAGCCACAGCTACCCTAATAGGTTATTCTTTATGTAGCCACAGCTACCCTAATAGGTTATTCTTTATGTAGCCACAGCTACCCTAATAGGTTATTCTTTATGTAGCCACAGCTACCCTAATAGGTTATTCTTTATGTAGCCACAGCTACCCTAATAGGTTATTCTTTATGTAGCCACAGCTACCCTAATAGGTTATTCTTTATGTAGCCACAGCTACCCTAATAGGTTATTCTTTATGTAGCCACAGCTACCCTAATAGGTTATTCTTTATGTAGCCACAGCAACCCTAATAGGTTATTCTTTATGTAGCCACAGCAACCCTAATAGGTTATTCTTTATGTAGCCACAGCAACCCTAATAGGTTATTCTTTATGTAGCCACAGCAACCCTAATAGGTTATTCTTTATGTAGCCACAGCAACCCTAATAGGTTATTTCTTTATGTAGCTACGGCAACCCTTATAGGTTATTTCTTTATGTAGCTACGGCAACCCTAATAGGGTATTTCTTTATGTAGCCACAGTAACCCTAACCCTAATAGATAGGTATACTACTTTATGTAGTTAAATAACTTTACATTGCTATTTATTTTGCTGATTTGCACCCCAGTATCATCTTCTGCACATCTATCACTCCAGTGTTAATACTAAATTGTAATTATTTTGCACTATGGTCTATTTATTGCCTTACCTCCATAACTTACTACATTTGCACACACTGTATATAGATTTTCTATTGTGTTATTGACTGTACGTTTTGTTTACCCCATATGTAACTCTGTGTTGTTGTTGTTTTTATCGCACTGCTTTGCTTTATCTTGGCCAGGTCGCAGTTGTAAATGAGAACTTGTTCTCAACTGGCTTACCTGGTTAAATAAAGTTGAAAAAATAAATAAATAAAATAATAATGTAGCCGTAGCAACCCTAACCCTAATAGGTTATTCCTTTATGTAGCCACAGCAAACCTAACTCTAATAGGTTATTCCTTTAAGTAGCCGTTGCATCTCACAGTATGTTCATTGGCTAAGAGCAGCCCTGAACTCAGCTAACACAGCCAACAATCTCTTAAAGCTGCATTATGTAACTTTTTGGGCGACCCAACCAAATTCACATAGAAATGTGAGTTATAGATCTGTCATTCTCATTGAAAGCATGTCTAAGAAGGGGTATATATGTTCTATGTGCTCTATTTCTATGCTTCCCGTTCATAAGGTTAGTTTTCACGCTAGTATATTTAGATGCTAACATGCTTAGATGCTAACATGCTTAGATGTTAACATGCTTAGAAGCTAACATGCTTAGATTCTAACATGCTCAGATGTAAGCATTTCACTGTAAGGTCTACACCTGTTGTAGTTTTAAAATGTGATTTGATTTGCTGACTGACACGCTTAGATGCTGACTGTCGCGCTTAGATGCTGACTGTCACGCTTAGATGCTGACTGTCGCGCTTACCCCATACACTAAGGCTCACTCCTGAGTGGCGCAGTGGTCTAAGGCACTGCATCGCAGTGCTAACTGTGCCACTAGAGATCCTGGTTCGAATCCAGGCTCTGTCGCAGCCGGCCGCGACCGGGAGACTCATGGACGGCGCACAATTGGCCCAGCGTCGTCCAGGGTAGGAGAGGGAATGGCCGGCAGGGATGTAGCTCAGTTGATAGAGCATGGCGTTTGCAACGCCAGGGTTGTGGGTTCGATTCCCACAGGGGGCCAGTATAAAAAAAATATGTAATCACTAACTGTAAGTCGTTCTGGATAAGAGCGTCTGCTAAATGGCTAAAATGTAAAATGTAGATGCTGACTGTCGCGCTTAGATGCTGACTGTCGCGCTCAGATGCTGACTGTCACGCTCAGATGCTGACTGTCGCGCTCAGATGCTGACTGTCGCGCTCAGATGCTGACTGTCGCGCTCAGATGCTGACTGTCACACTCAGATGCTGACTGTCGCGCTTAGATGCTGACTGTCGCGCTCAGATGCTGACTGTCGTGCTCAGATGCTGAGCGCTCAGATGCCGACTGTCGCGCTCAGATGCCGACTGTCGCGCTCAGATGCCGACTGTCGCGCTCAGATGCCGACTGTCGCGCTCAGATGCCGACTGTCGCGCTCAGATGCCGACGCTTCGATGCTTACACGCTTCGACGCTAATAAGCTAAGATGCTAACAGGCTAGCCTCCATTAACTCGATCCTCCACTATAATCCTCCACTGATCAAATGATCACACTAATTCAATCTAGGTGAAATACTATAGCTATAGCCAGCGAATGCACATGTGCTAATCTGAAGTGTGATGATGGAAGACTGCTTGCTTTATCAGACAGTTACTGTATGAGCTTCTTCTGTATAACATTCCTATGTGAATTGAATGAATGAAGCTTATTGCATTACCTATCGTGTGGTTAATAGATTTTTAATAGATTCTTTTTTTATTAGTTCCTATTTTCGCGAGTTGGTGATTAGCGTATACAATGCAACCCAGCTAATGATATTAGCTGAGTGAGAATGGCTGAGTTGGAATGAGTCACTTTTTAGTATCACAGTGCTGTGTGTGTGTGTGTTATATGCACATATTACTGTGTGTGTGTGTGTGTGTGTGTGTCACATGACAGTCACATGCTAGAGGGGCATTGCCAGGCCACAGTGTTCACACGGGCCAGTGGTCTTCTCTCACATGCAACTGGACCAAGAACACGCCACACACACAGAAATTAGATGAAAGGGCTGAGTTTACACACATACACACCTTATCTCGTCCCATGGCCCTATTTCCTAATCATCTTCTCCATCTCCAGAGGAGCAAGCTTTAACCTGGCCATGGCTAACTACCGCCTTCCCTGGGTTGGCTAGCATAGTCTCAATGCTGGTCCTTTGCCATGGGCGCTAGTCCTGCTAGCATTAGCATTAAGGAGCGGTAAAGTGCTCCTTAATGAGTGCTCTCTCAAAGAGTGCAGTGTATAAAGTCAGAACATCTGCTGTCTCAGCCACTGCCTGTCACCAAGGGAGTACCCTAAGGCTCAATCCTAGGCCCCATGCTCTTCTCAATTTACTTCAGCAACATAGTGCAGGCAGTAGGAAGCACTATCATCCATTTATATGCAGATGATAGTCTTCTACTCAGCTGGCCCCTCCCCCGGATTTTGTGTTAAACGCTCTACAACAAAGCTTTCTTAGTGTCCAACAAGCTTCCTCTGCCCTTAACCTTGTTCTGAACACCTCCAAAACAAAGGTAATGTGGTTTGGTAAGAATGCCCTCTCCCCACCGGTGTGATTACTACCTCTGAGGGTTTAGAGATTGTACTTGGGAGTATGGCTAGACGGTACACTGTCCTTCTCTCAGCACATATCAAAGCTGCAGGCTAAGGTTAAATCTAGACGGTTTCCTCTATTGTAATCGCTCCTCTTTCACCCCAGCTGCCAAACTAACCCTGATTCAGATGACCATCCTACCCATGCTAGATTACGGCGACATAATTTATATATTGGCAGGTAATGGTGCTCTCGAGCGGCTAGATGTTCTTTACCATTCGGCAATCAGATTTGCCACCAATGCTCCTTATAGGAAACATCACTGCACTCTATACTCCTCTGTAAACTGGTCATCTCTGTATACCCGTCGTAAGACCCACTGGTTGATGCTTATTTATAAAACCCTCTTAGGCCTCAAAAAAAAAATATCCCAGTCCCTGTCCCCGCAGGAGGCCTTTTGCCTTTTGGTAGGCCGTCATTGTAAATAAGAATTTGTTCTTAACTGACTTGCCTAGTTAAATAAAGGTTAAATAATAATAATAATAATAAGAGGGTAGCATTGACCAATGTTGGCTAGCATAGCCTAGCGCTGGTCCACTGCCCTGTGCCTAGTCGTGTTAGCATTATCTTTAACTGTAGAATATGTATTGATGTTAGCATTAGCGTTAGCGGTGCAGATAGAGCTAGTCATATTAGCATTCGCTTTAGCTGTAGGATATGAGTATTGATGTTAGCATTAGCATTAGTGGTGCAGATAGAGCTCCTTGATTAGTTTAGCTGACCTTGGAGGCCTGCCATGATGCACACGTAACTGAGCCGTTAATGATGATGAAGAGGGAGAGAGCCGCTAGCTGGATACCCCGGGCTTTTTACAACTCACTCATCCCCCTTTTCTGTAAATCTCTGCCCCTCTATCTCCCTCTCCCTCCCTCTCTCTTTCTAACTCTCTCTCTTGCTCTTACTTTCTTTCTCTCTTTCTCGCTCTTCCCACTTTCTCTTTTTCTTCCATCTGACTGACCATAGAGAACTGCTCTGTCTCGTGTGTGTGTGTGTGTCTGAGAGAGAGAGAGTGCTTGTCATCCCTGGCTCCCACTAGAGTGACATTTGAATCCTTCTTCTTGTTCTGACTGTCTGCCACTCTTTTCATTTTCACTGTCTTCCATGTGGTTTATGGGAGAGGAACTTCATACTACTGTGTTTGGGTGTGTGAGTGCTTGCATGCATGCGTGTGTTCCCATCCGTGGGTGCTTGTATCTATCATTCAATTTGTACTGGATGACTTTTCTGTCTTATTCTGTCCATTGGTCATTGGTATGAAATAGATGTACCGTGCTTACTTGTGAGTCACAGTCTTCCCACACATCCTTATCTTAATGGGTGAACAAGCATGTATAGTGAACATGTTGCAAGCACGCTGGTTGAGTACTGACTGTTCTCCCTCTCCTCCCGCTGTCTCCTTCTCTTTTTACTCTCTTTCCTGTCCTAATTTTTCCCTTTCTCTCCCTCTCTCCTCCCTCCTCTCTCCCCCTTTCCTCCATGGGAAAAGTCATTAGCTGACTGACTGGCTGATTGCTCAGCTTTGTTTGCTCTCTCTCTCTCTCTCCCTCTCCCTCTCCCTCTCCCTCTCCCTCTCCCTCTCCCTCTCCCCCTCTCTCTCTCTCTCTCTCTCTCTCTCTCTCTCTCTCTCTCTCTCTCTCTCTCTCTCTCTCTCTCTCTCTCTCTCTCTCTCTCTCTCTCTCTCTCTCTCTCTCTCTGGCCAATTACAGTGGCTGCTTCCATTTTTACTTTTTTAGTCATTTAGCAGACGCTCTTATCCAGAGCGACTTACAGTTAGTGAGTGCATCAATTTTCATACTGGCCCCCCGTGGGAAACGAACTCACAACCCTGGCGTTGCAAGCGCCATGCTCTACCAACTGAGCTACAGTGGACTTCCTTCTGTTATTAATGCTTGTTTCCCCCTCTTGTAAAACTGGCACCATTTGGACCAGGATATTAGCATAGTAGGGCATAGGTGTATGCATATATTCAGGCTCTCATCTACATATGCATGTTTACATGTGGACACACTCACACAAAGGTTAGATCGTTATGCCAACGTGAAAAATCTGTCGAGCAAGTCACTTAACCGTAATCGCTCCAGGGTCGCTGTTGATAATGGCACCATTACTTATTTTCCTTATTAGAGTCTGTTGTCATATAATCAGACACAGTTTACATGATCTGGCAGGCACACAGTTTACGTGATCTGGCAGGCACACAGTTTACATGATCTGGCAGGCACACAGTTTACGTGATCTGGCAGGCACACAGTTTACATGATCTGGCAGGCACACAGTTTACATGATCTGGCAGGCACACAGTTTACATGATCTGGCAGGCACACAGTTTACATGATCTGGCAGGCACACAGTTTACGTGATCTGGCAGGCACACAGTTTACGTGATCTGGCAGGCACACAGTTTACGTGATCTGGCAGGCACACAGTTTACGTAATCTGGCAGGCACACAGTTTACGTGATCTGTCAGGCACACAGTTTACGTGATCTGGCAGGCACACAGTTTACATGATCTGGCAGGCACACAGTTTACATGATCTGGCAGGCACACAGTTTACATGATCTGGCAGGCACACAGTTTACATGATCTGGCAGGCACACAGTTTACATGATCTGGCAGGCACAAAGTTTACATGATCTGGCAGGCACACAGTTTACATGATCTGCGGTACAAACTCTGTATGTCTCAGTTTTTAATTGATCCTTCCCTTGGGACCGGCTCGACTTAAACAGAGAGGCGGCCATGTTGGAGCCAGTTTCAGTCTTCCCAACAGGGTTTAGGGGGTTTGGCGAGCGACTGGGGGAGCCAACATGGTGAGCAGCAGCAGAAGGCTGTATTCCTCCCCCAGTTCCCCCCCTTTCACCATGTGCTGTTGGTGGATGAGGCTAATTAAAGCACTGCAAGCAGAGACCCTGGAGAGATGCTACACACTTCATACACACAGTCACATGCATTAGGCACACACACACCGGAGCACACGCACGCAGACAGACAGACCCATATAAACACACACACAAAAATGAACAGTTATTCCCTATATGTGACCCTAGAATAGTGGTTACCAAGTAATGGGTCTAGTTCTTATTCTCTTACTAACTAGATACCCAAAATAATGTTGATACTGCCAGACATCTTATTCTCGTATTGTGGAACAAATGGTCAGAGATGAAAATTCCAGCAAGGTTCCAGTCCATTTCATTGTTTTGCTTATCTAGTTGTGGTCATGCAGTTGTGGTCATGCAGTTGTGGTCATGCAGTTGTGGTCATGCAGTTGTGGTCATGCAGTTGTGGTCATGTAGTTTGTCCTAAGAGTATTCCAAAAGGCTTGAGGTGACACAAAGCACAGTTTGGAAAGGACCATTTTCCTCTCATCTGTAGTTCTGTTTAGTGATTGCCAAAGCCGGCTTTATGTCCGTGCAGCTTCAGGGGGTGCTTGTTGGACTCTTTTCAGGACATTCCCTGTTTGGGAGTCATGCTGTGTTTGCTTGTGCGTGCACTTGTGTCTATGCGTGTGTGTGTGTGTGTGTGTGGCGGGGGTTTGTGTGTGTGGGTGGGTGGGTGTGTATGTATGACATGTGAATCATCTCTTGACCTTGCTTGAATGTTCTCTCACAGCTCGATTGTTCTCTAACAGCTCGATTAGTCGAAGCTGCCCGGTACTCAAGAGGAGGAGAGGAAGGAAGGAAACCATTTGTCCTCTCTCTGAGCAAGGCCAGGCCGGGAATCATGTCTCACTCACCAGGAAATACACCCAGATGTTTTTCCTCTGGATATTAGCAGAGGAGCGGAAAACTCAATGTTTCAACAGAAAGATATTATTACTGATAACCTCTGCAAGTACACGTCTGTTGTACAGTATTGCATTTAAAGCCATTTGGAATGGATTGGAATGGCAGAAAGAGAGACGGAAACAGACAGACATGAATGCCACCAAATGGTGGTCTACTGTTCTGTTTCTATGGCAACCATAATTATAGCCTTGAAGAGGATGGTGTGATGAAGAAGAGTAGGCTGATGTTGCAGAGGAAGAGGACATGGTATAGGGCGCGTGTGTGTGTGTTTACCTGCGTGAGTGTATGTGTGTGTAAATGAGTAAGACTGCAGTGATATCAGTCTTGCTCATTTAGTAAGTCCCGAGTCGTGTGTGTGTGTGTTCTGCTTCCCTAGCGTTTGGTGTTGATTGTATAGCGTAGTGTGTATCCCTCTAGGGTCCTGTATGGAGCTGCAGTCAGCCTTGACTCTCCCTTCTAAAGAGCTTGTTACAATGACAAGTAATTTAGTCTCCACCTTGTGCATCACCTCACCCCACCTCTGTGGTCTTAAAGACTTTTACATTTTAGTCATTTAGCAGACACTCTTATCCAGAGCGACTTACAGGAGCAATTAGGCTGAAGTGCCTTGCTCAAGGGCACATCAACATATTTTTCACCTAGTCGGCTCGGGGATTTGAACCAGCGACCTTTCGGTTATTGGCCCAACGCTCTTAACCGCTAGGCTAACACACATAAGTGCAGACACATATACACAAACATGCACACACAATCCACACACAGACACTTTTGGCCAATGTCCTATGGTAAATAATTGTGTGTGTCTGTCTCTCTGTCTGTGAAAGAACATTAAATCGTAGACAGATCAGTGTGATCCCCTTACTTCACCAAGGTTGTTGTATTCATAGGGCCCCAAACAGAGGGGACTACCTGAACCTGCCCAAAAAGAAAGTTGTTTTTGTTGCAAAATGTTAGGGTCAATGAGGGAGGTTAATGGTATTGTTGACAGTGGACCATCCTGGGGTTCTTGTAAAGACCACTGTCTCTAGGGGTCTAATGAAAGCTGCTGCACTACTTCAGGCATTCCTATAAAGTACATGCACACACAAGTTCGTGAAAACAGAAACACACACTCTGACATCCACAGACACGCATATATATATATATACACACACACACACGTACACACACACGTACACACATACATACATACATACATACATAAATACACACTGTAGAGGTACTATGTTCCGTATTGGCTTTATATGGTATTATTTCCTCGTCCTCATAGCAGCTATAGACTAGGCTGTATCGGCCCACTAGATCGACTTCTGCCTGCCATGTAGAATGGATGTGCTGTAAGCAGGCGGGACGAGACGGTTTGTCTCAGTGAATGAATGGAAAATCCATAGTTTCATTACGGGCCCAGTCATACGGCTGATGTTTAAATCAACTGTCAGGGTAGATGACTGGGCCCAAGATGGACACCTGATCACAACTAGCGTTAGCACAATGACATGCTAGCTGTTCCCATAGACTTCCAGTCCTTGAGCCAATGGCTATCCATTTAAAAGCGTGTCTCAGCAGAAATATATACAGTGAGGCGAAACAAGTATTTGATCCCCTGCTGATTTTGTACGTTTGCCCACTGACAAAGACATGATCAGTCTATAATTTTAATGGTAGGTTTATTTGAACAGTGAGAGACAGAATAACAACAAAAAAATACAGAAAAACACATGTCAAAAATGTTATCAATTGATTTGCATTTTAATGAGGGAAATAAGTATTTGACCCCTCTGCAAAATATGACTTAGTACTTGGTGGCAAAACCCTTGTTGGCAATCACAGAGGTTAGACGGTTCTTGTAGTTGGCCACCAGGTTTGCACACATCTCAGGAGGGATTTTGTCCCACTCCTCTTTGCAGATCTTCTCCAAGTCATTAAGGTTTCGAGGCTGACAGTTGGCAACCTTCAGCTCCCTCCACATATGTTCTATGGAATTAAGGTCTGGAGACTGGCTAGGCCACTCCAGGACCTTAATGTGCTTCTTCTTGAGCCACTCCTTTGCTGCCTTGGCCGTGTGTTTTGGGTCATTGTCATGCTGGAATACCCATCCATGACCCATTTTCAATGCCCTGGCTGAGGGAAGGAGGTTCTCACCCAAGATTTGACGGTACATGGCCCCGTCCATCGTCCCTTTGATGCGGTGAAGTTGTCCTGTCCCCTTAGCAGAAAAACACCCCCAAAGCATAATGTTTACACCTCCATTTTTGATGGTGGGGATGGTGTTCTTGGGGTCATAGGCAGCATTCCTCCTCCTCCAAACACGGCGAGTTGAGTTGATGCCAAAGAGCTCAATTTTGGTCTCATCTGACCACAACACTTTCACCCAGTTCTCCTCTGAATCATTCAGATGTTCATTGGCAAACTTCAGACTGGCCTGTATATGTGCTTTCTTGAGCAGGGGGACCTTGCGGGCGCTGCAGGATTTCAGTCCTTCATGGCGTAGTGTGTTACCAATTGTTTTCTTGGTGACTATAGTCTCAGCTGCCTTGAGATCATTGACAATATCCTCCCGTGTAGTTCTGGGCTGATTCCTCACCGTTCTCATGATCATTGCAACTCCACGAGGTGAGATCTTGCATGGAGCCCCAGGCAGAGGGAGGTTGACAGTTCTTTTCTGTTTCTTCCATTTGTGAATAATCACACCAACTGTTGTCACCTTCTCACCAAGCTGCTTGGCGATGGTCTTATAGCCCATTCCAGCCTTGTGTAGGTCTACAATCTTGTCCCTGACATCCTTGGAGAGCTCTTTGGTCTTGGCCATGGTGGAGAGTTTGGAATCTGATTGATTGATTGCTTCTGTTGACAGGTGTCTTTTATACAGGTAACAAGCTGAGATTAGGAGCACTCCCTTTAAGAGTGTGCTCCTAATCTCAGCTCGTTACCTGTATAAAAGACACCTGGGAGCCAGAAATCTTTCTGATTGAGAGGGGGTCAAATACTTATTTCCCTTATTAAAATGCAAATCAATTGATAACATCAATTGTGTTTTTCTGTATTTTTTTTTGTTGTTATTCTGTCTCTCACTGTTCAAATAAACCTACCATTAAAATTATAGACTGATCATTTCTTTGTCAGTGGGCAAACGTAAAAAATCAGCAGGGGATCAAATACTTTTTTCCCCTCACTGTATATACACACACTACCAGTGAAAAGTTTTAGAACACCTACTCATTCAAGGGTTTTTCTTTATTTTTACTATTTTCTACATTGTATAACAATAGTGAAGACATCAAAACTATGAAATAACACATATGGAATAATGTAGTAACCAAAAAAGTGTTAAACAAATCAAAATATATTTTAAATTTGAGATTCTTCAAATAGCCACCCTTTGCCTTGATGACAGCTTTACACACTCTTGGCATTCTCTCAACCAGCTTCATGAGGTAGTCACCTGGAATGCATTTCAATTAACAGGTGTGACTTCTTAAAAGTTAATTTGAATAATTTATTTCCTTCTTAATGCGTTTGAGCCAATCCGTTGTGTTGTGACAAAGTCCATATTGTGGCAAGAACTGCTCAAATAAGCAAAGAGAAATGACAGTCCATCATTACTTTTTAATAATAATAATAATAATAATAATAATAATAATAATAATAATAATAATAATAATAATAATGTGCCATTTAGCAGACACTTTTATCCAAAGCGACTTACAGTCATGTGTGCATACATTTTTACGTATGGATGGTCCCGGGGATCGAACCCACTACCCTAGCGTTACAAGCGCCATGCTCTACCGATTGAGCTACAGAGAACCACATGAAGGTCAGTCAATACAGAACATTTTCAAGAACTTTGAAAGTTTCTTCAAGTGCAGTCGCAAAAACCATCAAGCGCTATGATGAAACTGGCTCTCATGAGGACTGCCACAGGAATGGAAGACACAGAGTTACCTCTGCTGCAAAGGAAATTTACTATATTATGTATTGGATCAATAAAAAATTTACATTGCCATGTAGTTTACCAATAAAATGGTCTGATGGTGATGTGGATATACTCAGAATACAGTGGGGAAAAAAAGTATTTAGTCAGCCACCAATTGTGCAAGTTCTCCCACTTAAAAAGATGAGAGAGGCCTGTAATTTTCATCATAGGTACACGTCAACTATGACAGACGAATTGAGGGGAAAAAAATCCAGAAAATCACATTGTAGGATTTTTTTATGAATTTATTTGCAAATTATGGTGGAAAATAAGTATTTGGTCACCTACAAACAAGCAAGATTTCTGGCTCTCACAGACCTGTAACTTCTTCTTTAAGAGGCTCCTCTGTCCTCCACTCGTTACCTGTATTAATGGCACCTGTTGGAACTTGTTATCAGTATAAAAGACACCTGTCCACAACCTCAAACAGTCACACTCCAAACTCCACTATGGCCAAGACCAAAGAGCTGTCAAAGGACACCAGAAACAAAATTGTAGACCTGCACCAGGCTGGGAAGACTGAATATGCAATAGGTAAGTAGCTTGGTTTGAAGAAATCAACTGTGGGAGCAATTATTAGGAAATGGAAGACATACAAGACCACTGATAATCTCCCTCGATCTGGGGCTCCACGCAATATCTCACCCCGTGGGGGTCAAAATGATCACAAGAACGGTGAGCAAAAATCCCAGAACCACACGGGGGGGACCTAGTGAATGACCTGCAGAGAGCTGGGACCAAAGTAACAAAGCCTACCATCAGTAACACACTACGCCGCCAGGGACTCAAATCCTGCAGTACCAGACGTGTCCCCCTGCTTAAGCCAGTACATGTCCAGGCCCGTCTGAAGTTTGCTAGAGTGCATTTGGATGATCCAGAAGAGGATTGGGAGAATGACATATGGTCAGATGAAACCAAAATAGAACTTTTTGGTAACTCAACTCGTCGTGTTTGGAGGACAAAGAATGCTGAGTTGCATCCAAAGAACACCATACCTACTGTGAAGCATGGGGGTGGAAACATCATGCTTTGGGGCTGTTTTTCTGCAAAGGGACCAGGACGACTGATCCGTATAAAGGAAAGAATGAATGGGGCCATGTATCGTGAGATTTTGAGTGAAAACCTCCTTCCATCAGCAAGGGCATTGAAAATGAAACGTGGCTGGGTCTTTCAGCATGACAATGATCCCAAACACACCGCCCGGGCAACGAAGGAGTGGCTTCGTAAGAACCATTTCAAGGTCCTGGAGTGGCCTAGCCAGTCTCCAGATCTCAACCCCATAGAAAATCTTTGGAGGGAGTTGAAAGTCCGTGTTTCCCAGCGACAGCCCCAAAACATCAGTGCTCTAGAGGAGATCTGCATGGAGGAATGGGCCAAAATACCAGCAACAGTGTGTGAAAACCTTGTGAAGACTTACAGAAAACGTTTGACCTGTGTCATTGCCAACAAAGGGTATATAAGAAAGTATTGAGAAACTTTTGTTATTGACCAAATACTTATTTTCCACCATCATTTGCAAATAAATTCATTAAAAATCCTACAATATGATTTTCTGGATGTTTTATTCTCATTTTGTCTGTCATAGTTGACGTGTACCTATGATGAAAATTACAGGCCTCTCTCATCTATTTAAGTGGGAAAACTTGCACAATTGGTGGCTGACTAAATAAACATGGGGGATTGGAAGTGATGCAGACAATTTCATTGATGGAAGTTACAATCTATCTGCAATATTAAGCTGATCTACCCCACAGAAAAAAAGACAAAAAAAAAGAAAAGAAATATATAGTTGGTGGTGTGTTTCAGGGTTCTTTCTCCTAGGGTGAAATGGTATCTACTTTCCTGATATCTGTGCTTTTTCTTTGAATTTAGAGATTTAAAAAAAATGCCTTTTCCAAATATTTGATTGGGAGGTCTTTCTTTTTAACAGTGTTATCTAATTTCCTCCATAATTCCCTAAATTAATTTTGATTGATTGCCTCTATTTTGTCAAGCTCATTGGTCATATAGAGGGATTTTTTCCTTCGTTATAACTGATTATATTGGCTTAGGACCTGTTGATACAGTTGAAGTCGGAGGTTTACATACACTTAGGTTGGAGTCATTAAAACTAGTTTTTCAACCACTCCACACATTTCTTGTTAACAAACTATAGTTTTGGCAAGTCGGTTAGGACATCTACTTTGTGCATGACGCAAGTAATTTTTCCAACAATTTTTTACAGACAGATTATTTCACTTATAATTCACTGTATCACAATTCCGGTGGGTTAGAAGTTTACATACACTAAGTTGACTGTGCCTTTAAACAGCTTAGAAAATTCCAGAACATGACATCATGGCTTTAGATGCTTCTGATAGGCTAATTGACATAATTTGAGTCAATTTAAGGTGTACCTGTGGATGTATTTCAAGGCCTACCTTCAAACTCAGTGCCTCTTTGCTTGACATCATGGGAATATCAAAAGAAATCAGCCAAGACCTCAGCAAAAAATTGGTTCATCCTTGGGAGGAATTTCCAAATGCCTGAAGGTACCACGTTCATCTGTACAAACAATAGTACAATAAGTATAAACACCATGGGACCATGCAGCTGTCATACCGCTCAGGAAGGAGACGATTTCTGTCTCCTAGAGATGAACGTACTTTGGTGCGAAAAGTGCTACTCAATCCCAGAACAACAGCAAAGTACCTTTTGAAGATGCTGGAGGAAACGGGTACCAAAGTATCTATATCCACAGTAAAATTAGTCCTATATCGACATAACCTGAAAGGCCGCTCAGCAAGGAAGAAGCCACTGCTCCAAAACCGCCATAAAAAAGCCAGACTACGGTTTGCAACTGCACATGGGGACAAACCTGACTCAGTTACACCAGCTCTGTCAGGAGGAATGGGCCAAAACTCACCCAACTTATTGTGGGAAGCTTGTGGAAGGCTACCCAAAATGTTTGACCCAAGTTAAACAATTTAAAGGCAATGCTACCAAATACTAATTGAGTGTATGTAAACTTCTGACCCACTGGGAATGTGATGAAAGAAATAAAAGCTGAAATAAATCATTCTCTCTACTATTATTCTGACATTACACATTCTTAAAATAAAGTGGTGATCCTAACTGACCTAAGATAGGGAATTTCTACTAGGAATAAATGTCAGGAATTGTGAAAAACTGAGTTTAAATGTAGTTGGCTAAGGTGTATGTAAACCTCAGACTTAAACTGTATATGAGACACAGGGTCTCTGTTTTTGGTTTGTCAATAGTCTTAGTTGTTTTCTTACAGTTGAAGATTCTTTGTCAAACCATTTTTCCTTTGGTAGTTTTTCAGTTTTTATATTGCATTTTTCGTTTTATTTAAAAAAAATTTTTGCCAGTTTGAATATGTCATTACATTTATCAGTGGCTAAATTAATGCCATCTTTGTCTTAAAATTTGCTAAAAATAAAACTGTAAATCAAGTTTTCAATATCAGTGCTATTTTGGTCCACTTGTGTGTAGGCGGTATTGTATCTCTCTACCTCCCTTTCTTACCATCTCTCTCCCTCCCTTTCTTACCATCTCTCTCTTTCTCTCGCTCTCTCTCTCCCCTTGTTTATTTACCACTGCGGTGGCTTTGTGGTGGCGTGTGTCTGTGTTCATGTACTTGCACAAGCCTGTGTACATTTACAAGTATGCCTTGTGTGTTTGCTCAGTTCCCTATTTTTGTTTTTACATGCACAGGCATTGTCACAAACCCCTACACCATAATAGTTTCAGTTTGTCCTACGTGGGGTTAGAACGGGGCCCCTCGGTCCACCATCTGCCCACATGTATCCACGTATACACATCTTTCACTTCTTTCTTACAACTCTATATGTATATATATATATATGTGTGTGTGTGTGTGTGTGTGTGTGTGTGTATAATTTCCCATCTCAGTGGAAGAACTGATAGGAGGCAGTTGAGGGCACCTTTGTCTTTAGGTGCTGCAGACTTTTGGTGTGTCTCTAATGGCACACTATTATATTGCCCTACTTTTGACCATTGTCTATATAGTTTTCCCATAGGGCTTTGGTTGAAGGTAGTGCACTATGTAGAAATAGGATGCCATTTGGGACACAGCCTTTGGCAATTAGGTTCCGAGGCTGGGCCACTCAAGTGAATTTCCTTGTTATTTTGCCTGGTGAAATTGGAGGTTAGGCTAGGGGCTACTGCTGCGGCGTTAAGTGTCCGTAGTGGAGAATTTGACTGGTTTTCCACTAAGGCCTGCAAACCTTCACATTGAGACAATGTGAGTGTGTTTGCAGATCTGAAACGACTGGACAGCTGTAAGCCCTGAGTGCGGTTCAAAGCTGTTAGCTACCAGACAGACTGACACACACACACACAGACCAACACACACACACACACCAACACACACACACACACACACACACACACACAGACCAACACACACACAGACCGACACACACACACACACACACACACAGACCGACACACACACACACCGACACACACACACACAGACCGACACACAGCCACACCCACACATACACATCCACACAGACATACAGACAGACAGACATACAGACACACACAGAGAGACACACATACACAGACAGACATTCACAGACAGACACGGACACGGACACAGACACCGACAGACAGACGGACAGACGGACACCGACAGACAGACGGACAGACAGACACCGACAGACAGACGGACAGACTGACACCGACAGACGGACACCAACAGACATACGGACAGACTGACAGATGGACGGACGGACACCGACAGACGGACGGACATACACCAACTGATGGACACCGACGGACAGACACCGACGGACGGACGGACACCGACAGACGGCTGGACAGACGGACAGACACCGACAGACGGCTGGACAGACGGACAGACACCGACAGACAGACATACAGACACCGACAGACAGACAGACAACTACAGACGGACATACAGACAAGGACAGACGGACAGACGGACAGACGGACATCGACAGACGGACGGACGGACGGGGACAGACAGACATACAGACACAGACGGACAGACATACATACATACAGACACGGACGGGCAGGCGGGCCCAATTTTGGACCTAAGTTTGTCGCTTACCTTCCCTATTTTGGGACAACAACTCCCATTGTTAGGGCGAAAGACATCTCTGGTGTAAATGGGATGGTTCACACAGCACAGAGGAGCAAAGGAGACGAGACCAAGAAGACAACAAGAGAACAAGCGGACATAAACGCTCATAAACACTCAATTCTTGTGGTACAGGCATTTATAATATCTCGCAAAAACATATATTTGAATTAATGAAATTAATTTGATATTGCCCAGCACACGTGTGTCGGAGGAAACGTGCTGTATTTCAGAAAGGACCAGGCCTTGGATGACACATTTATGTCCCGATCTATATGGAGAGTCTTCTTTTTATATATATATATATATATATATATATATATATATATATATATATATATATATATATATATATATATAATTATTATTATTATTAATTTTTTCCTTTTTCTCCCCAATTTCGTGATATCCAATTGGTAGTTACAGTCTTGTCCCATCGCTGCAACTCCCGTACGGACTCGGGAGAGAGGCGGAGGTCGAGAGCCATGCGCCCTCCGAAACATGACCCTGCCAAGCCGCACTGCTTCTTGACACACTGCTCGCTTAACCTGGAAGCCAGCCACACCAATGTGTCGGAGGAAACACCGTACAACTGGCGACCGAAGTCAGCGTGCAGGCGCCCGGCCTGCCACAGCGCGATGGGACAAGGAAATCCTGGCCGGCCAAACCCTCCCCTAACCCCGACGACACTGGGCCAATTGTGCGCCGCCTCATGGGTCTCCTGGACACAGCCGGCTGTGTCACAGCCCGGGATCGAACCCAGATCTGTAGTGACGCCTCAAGCACTGCGATGCAGTGCCTTAGACCGCTGCGCCACTCGGGACGCCCATATGGAGAGTCTTCTGTTTTGTGGAACATGACGTCTGTGTGTGTGTGTGCGTCTGTGTATATTTAACTCAATGTCAGAGACAAATGAAGGAACACACACTGTAAAGTCAACAGCTCCAGTCAGACAGATGTTCTTATCTCAGCCAGTTTCCCATTATTAACAACACACATATTTCACCGACCACTTTTCCACACAACAGCTTCATAAACACCATTACAGAACATTACAGCTGCAGAAATTATTTATCTGCTTTTCTTGAACCTTTGTTCTTCTCCCAGGAGAGGAACTATAAAGTCACTGCTTTAAACTTTAAACTTTCTACCTAGACCATCTGTAATTCCCTCTTTATTCTAAAGTAATCAGTATAATTTAGTTTTAATTGTGTTTTAATCTGGTGTGTTGATGCTGCTGGTTAGTGTGTGTGTCCGTGTGTATTGGTTCCTCAGGGACCCAGAGGGACTGTTTTACCCTGATGGTGGAGGGAGGGAGGAAGGGGGATTGTGGAGGCTGGTGAGGCTGGTGAGGGGGAGAGAGGGACAGTAGTCAGCTAATACGGACCTGTGGTTACCTTGTAAGGTCTTGACTAGTATGTTTTCTTACAAGTGTTTAAGAGGCAGTAGGTCTCTGTGACTGTGTGCATTGGTGAAAATACGTACATCTACGGCCACATGCATGTACGCTTTAACATGACAACTAAAAATCTATGAGCACAAGACGACTGTCGTTTAATGATCTGCATTGACTTCAACTTCAACATAATGCAATCAAGTGTGTGTGTGTGTGTGTGTGTGTGTGTGATGTTCTCTCTGAAAGCACTAAGCTGTGAAATGTGTGTGTGTGATCTCTGAAAGCACTAAGCTGTGTGTGAAGAGTTTCTCATTCTTGTGTTGAACTGTGTGTAGATGGCTACAGCTGCTAGAGCTTAATCAATGGCTGTAATTCTCTCTCTCTGTGTTGCACCAGTATGGCTTTGGGACTCTAATTGACACCAGGCAACCCCAATCAATCCCTAGCTCTTTGGTGTGTGTGTGTGTGTGTGTGTGTGTCCTTCTGATTCATAGAGTAATAAACTTGAACAGCATGCAACTGCAACTCTGTCCCTCTCTCTTTTGCGCTCTCCTCCCCCCTTCGCTCTCTCTCTCTCTCTCTCTCTCTCTCTCTCTCTCTCTCTCTCTCTCTCTCTCTCTCTCTCTCTCTCTCTCTCTCTCTCTCTCTCTCTCTCTCTGTCTCTGTCTCTGTCTCTGTCTCTCTGTCTCTGTCTCTGTCTCTGTCTCTCTCTCTCTCTCTCTCTGTGTCTCTCTCTCTCTCTCTCTCTCTGTCTCTCTCTCTCTCTGTGTCTCTCTCTCTCTCTCTCTCTCTGTGTGTCTCTCTCTCTCTCTCTCTCTGTGTCTCTCTCTGTCTCTCTCTCTCTGTGTCTCTCTGTCTCTCTGTCTCTCTCTCTCTGTGTCTCTCTCTCTCTCTCTGTGTCTCTCTCTCCCTCCGTCCCTCTCTCAATTCAATTCAATTTAAGGGAAACGTATGTTAACATTGCCAAAGCAAGTGAAGTAGATAGTAAACAAAAATGAAATAAACAATACATATTAACAGTAAACATTACACTCAGAAGTTCCAAAATAATATAGGCATTTCAAATGTCATATTATGTCTATATACAGTGTTGTAACAATGTGCAAATAGTACAAATGGGAAAATAATTAAGCATAAATATGGGTTGTATTTACAATGGTGTTTGTCCTTCACTGGTTGCCCTTTTCTTGTGGCAACAGGTCACACATCTTGCTGCTGTGATGGCACACTGTGGTATTTCACCCAGTAGATATGGGAGTTTATCAAAATTGGGTTTGTTTTCTAATTCTTTGTGGGTCTGTGTAATCTGAGGGAAATATGTGTCTCTAATATGGTCATACATTTGGCAGGAGGTTAGGAAGTGCAGCTCAGTTTCCACCTCATTTTGTGTGCTGTGTGCACATTGCCTGTCTTCTCTTGAGAGCCAGGTCTGCCTACGGCGGCCTTTCTCAATAGCAAGGCTATGCTCACTGAGTCTGTACATAGTCAAAGCTTTCCTTAAGTTTGGGTCAGTCACAGTGTTCAGGTATTCTGCCACTGTGTACTCTCTGTTTAGGGCCAAATAGCATTCTAGTTTTCTCTGTTTTTTTGTTAATTCTTTCCAATGTGTCAAGTAATTCTCTTTTTTGTTTTTTCATGATTTGGTTGGGTCTAATTGTGTTGTTGTTGCCCTGTGGGGTCTGTCTGTTTGTGTTTGTGAACAGAGCCCCAGGACCAGCTTACTTAGGGGACTCTTCTCCAAGTTCATCTCTCTGTATGTGATGGCGTTGTTATGGAAGGTTTGGGAATCAGTTCCTTTTAAGTGGTTCTAGAATTTAACTGCTCTTTTCTGGATTTTGATAATTAGCGGGTATCAGCCTAATTCTGCTCTGCATGCATTATTTGGTGTTTTTCATTGTACACAGAGGATGTTTTTGCAGAATTCTGCATGCAGAGTCTCAATTTGGTGTTTGTCCCATTTTGTGCATTTTTGGTTGGTGAGCGGAACCCATACCTCACAACCATAAAGGGCAATGGGTTCTATAACTGATTCAAGTATTTTTTGCCAGATCCTAATTGGTATGTCAAAATTCCTTTTGATGGCATAGAAGGCCCTTCTTGCCTTGTCTCTCAGATCGTTCACAGCTTTGTGGAAGTTACCTGTGGCGCTGATGTTTAGGCCGAGGTGTGTATAGTTTTTTGTGTGCTCTAGGGCAACGGTGTCTAGATGGAATTTGTATTCGTGGTCCTGGCAACTGGACCTATTTTGGATCACCATTATTTTTGTCTTACTGAGGTTTACTGTCAGGGCCCAGGTCTGACAGAATCTGTGCAGAATATCTAGGTGCTGCTGTAGGCCCTCCTTGGTTGGGGACAGAAGCACCAGATCATCAGCAAACAGTAGACATTTGACTTCAGATTCTAGTAGGGTGAGGCTGGGTGCTGCAGACTGTTCTAGTGCCTTGCCAATTCGTTGATATAATTATGTTGAAGAGGGTGGGGCTTAAACTGCATCCCTGTGTCACCCCATGGCCCTGTGGAAAGAAATGTGTATGTTTTTTGCCAATTTTAACAGCACACTTGTTGTTTGTGTAGATGGAGTTTTTCCCCAACCCCACTTTCCATCTATTTGTATAGCAGACCCTCATGCCAAATTGAGTCAAAAGCTTTTTTGAAATCAACAAAGCATGAGAATGCTTTGCCTTTGTTTTGGTTTGTTTGTTTGTCAATTATGGTGTGCAGGGTGAATACGTGGTCTGTCGTACGGTCATTTGGTAAAAAGCCAATTTGACATGTGTTCAGTACATTGATTTCACTGAGGAAATGAACTAGTCTGCTGTTAATGATAATGCAGAGGATTCTTCCCAAGATTGCTGTTGACGCATATCCCACGGTAGTTATTGGGGTCAAATTTGTCTCCACTGTTGTGGATTGGGGTGATCAGTCCTTGGTTCCAAATATTGGGGAAGATGCCAGAGCTAAGGATGATGTTAAAGAGTTTAAGTATAGCCAATTGGAATATGTGGTCTGTATATTTTATCATTTCATTGAGGATACCATCAATACCATCAACACCACAGGCCTGGGTTGGAGGGTTTGTATTTTATCCTGTAGTGCATTCAATGTAATTGGAGAATCCAGTGGGTTCTGGTAGTCTTTAATAGTTGATTCTAAGATTTGCATTTGATCATGCATATTTTTTTGCTGTTTGTTCTTTGTTATAGGGCCAAAAAGATTGGAGAAGTGGTTTACCAATACATCTCAGTTTTGGATATATAGCTGTTCGTGTTGTTTGTTTTGTGTTTTCCAATTTTCCCAGAAGTGGTTAGAGGCTATGGATTCTTCAATTACATTGAGCTGATTTCTGACATGCTCTTCCTTCTTTTTCTGTAGTGTATTTCTGTATTGTTTTAGTGATTCACCATAGTGAAGGCATAGGCTCAGATTTTCTGGGTCTCTATGTTTTTGGTTGGATAGGTTTCTCCATTTCTTTCTTAGGTTTTTGCATTCTTCATCAAACCATTTGTCATTGTTGTTCTTCAGTTTTCTGTTAGAGCTTTTTAGATTTGATAGGGAAGCTGAGAGGTCAAATATACTGTTTAGGTTTTCTACTGCCAAGTTTACACCTTCACTATTACAGTGGAACATTTTTTGTCCAGGAAGTTATCTAAAAGGGATTGAATTTGTTGTTGCCTAATTGTTTTTTGGTAGGTTTCAACACTACTTTCCTTCCATCTATAGCATTTGTTAATATTATTCAGTTCCTTTGGCGCCTCATTATTGAGTATTGCTCTGTTCAAGTAGACTCTGATTTTGCTGTGGTCTGATTGGGGTGTCAGTGGTCTGACTGATCTCTCTCTCTCTCTCTCTCTCTCTCTCTCTCTCTCTCTCTCTCTCTCTCTCTCTCTCTCTCTCTCTCTCTCTCTCTCTCTCTCTCTCTCTCTCTCTCTCTCTCTCTCTCTCTCTCTCTCTCTCTCTCTCTCTCTCTCTCTCTCTCTCTCTCTCTCTCTCTCTCTCTCTCTCTCTCTCTCTCTCTCTCTCTCTCTCTCTCTCTCTCTCTCTCTCTCTCTCTCTCTCTCTCTCTCTCTCTCTCTCTCTCTCTCTCTCTCTCTCTCTCTCTCTCTCTCTCTCTCTCTCTCTCTCTCTCTCTCTCTCTCTCTCTCTCTCTCTCTCTCTCTCTCTCTCTCTCTCTCTCTCTCTCTCTCTCTCTCTCTCTCTCTCTCTCTCTCTCTCTCTCTCTCTCTCTCTCTCTCTCTCTCTCTCTCTCTCTCTCTCTCTCTCTCTCTCTCTCTCTCTCTCTCTCTCTCTCTCTCTCTCTCTCTCTCTCTCTCTCTCTCTCTCTCTCTCTCTCTCTTTTCTCTAGTATTTGCTAGTATACCAGTCATACAGAATGGCTGGTGGTGCTGTGGTCTAGATGTAGGTCCTCTTGGCGGGGGTCCTCTATGTGTAGTTCCGGGGGGTCCACCCCCACAGGTCTGGGCTGGGGATCTGTTGCTCCTGTGTGAGGTGTTGGGTCTGCGGTTGAGGGCGATATCCTTTAGGGTCCGGGCGAAGGTGGGCACTGCTGCCTTGTATAGGTGGACCTGGTCGTAAAGGCTGTTCAAGTCCAGGGTGGAGTGGTGGGCCAGGTAGACATCTGGTTTTGAGGCACAGTCACAGGAAATACTTGCGTTTACCTGCTGTATGGTAGCTGGATGGAAGTCTTTTCGTGGTAGCAGGGTTGAGATAACCACTTGTGTGTTGGGGGAAAGTAGAATAAGCATTTTCTATCAGTCCCTTGAGTGCTGTGGCCAACCTTTCCTGCTGTGTTCTCAGGTCGTTTGTGCCTGTGTGTATTATTATGTGGCTGGGTGATCCTAGTTGGTCCTCAGGCAGAAGGTCTAGGGCGCGCTGGGTGTTTGGATACCAGAGTTTAGACACTGTGTGTTTGGGGAAAAAGTTCATTTTCTTGTATGTATTTCCCGTTTGAGTCCATAAGGAGTACAATCTGTTGCTCGTGTATGTCCTCAGTGGGTGTGGGGGGGTCGTCATGAGGGCTATCAGGGTGGCTGACAGGGGGGGTACTCAGAGGGGTTGGGATCCCCTGGGCTTGGGGTTCTTCATTTGTTTGTCCAGCTGTGATGTCGAGGCTATGGTCAGGGTCTAGAGTGTACTGTTCTGCTGCGGTGTCGAGACTTTGGCCAGGATCTGAGGTGGGCTGTTCTGCTTGCTTCTCTGCGGGGGTGGCCTGCTCTCTAATGGGTTGTTCTTTGTCAGTGGCCTGCTCTCTAATGGGTTGTTCTTTGTCACCTGTCATCGTTCTCACCTTCCCCTCCAGCACTCTGATCCTCTCCTCTAGTGCTCTGTTCTTCTCCTGCTCCTGCTCCTTCTCCTGTTGTTGTTGTCTCACCACAGTCCAGAGTGCAAACATGTCTCTCTCCACCTCCAGCTCTCCGGGTCTGGTTAAGGGGGTGTTGTTGTGCTGAACTGTTGTCTGGGTCTGTGCTGACTGGAGTGTAATCACCTTCTGTTCCAGCTCAACCTGCCTTACCTCCAGCTGGGTGAATTTATCCTTCATTTCAATGAGGGAATAATAATAATAATAATAATAATAATAATAATAATAATAATAATAATCGAACCCACTACCTTGGCGTTACAAGCGCCGTGCTCTACCAGCTGAGCTACAGAGGACCACGTAGTACTTTGTGCTGTGAAGTTGACTTTCCGCTTGGGGTTGCTCGTCTGTGGGGTTATTTAATGAAGAGGTCTGGTCTGACCCACTCGGAGTGGGGGTATCTTTCTCAAGGGAGAGCTTCTCCTGCTGAGCTATTTCTTTGATTAGGTGAAAGTCCAGCTGGAACTGTTTGGTGTTGCCCTGTACAAATACTGTTCCAGGTTTATAGAGATTTATATTAGCTGACTCTCTCTGTCTCTCTCTCTCTCTCTCTCTCTCTGTCTCTCTCTCTGTCTCTTTATCTGTCTCTCTCGGTCTCTCTCTGTCTCTGTCTCCCAATTCTCCTGTCCTCTGTGGGTGGGTTCATGCAAGTGTGGGTGTAGTTCCATGCATGTGAGATGAACACAATAACAGTATTTGTATTGAAGACTTTTATAGGGAAGCCCTCTGCTTATAGCAGATATCTCAAACCCGAGGGCCACATACTTTGACACACGTCTCTATTTTTAGTGATTTGTTTTAACCGCGCCTGGCTTAAGACACAGGTCTCAAATACAACAACACACATACACACACACACCAAGGGAAGGATGGCCGGAAGATAAAGGACTAAAGATTAACAGGATGTGAGAGGAGGAGGAGCAGGGGAATGGAGAGATTGAAATGCGTAGTGACAAGAGTGTCCGGGCCCATCCCGTTGCATGTCCCTTCAGAGAGGTGACGGGCGATCGTTTAACTGGGCATATTAAGGATGTCTTGCCCAGTTTCTCTCCTTCAGCCCTGATGACTGGGTACAGAGGCCATGATGACAATGTCACTTCCTGTTCTCTAACGTGGCATCGTATTCTCATTCGCTCTGTTATGCCAGCAAGCGCCCCCTCAGTGGCGTGTTTGTGAGCTTGGTAATATGTTTGTGCATACTTTCAAATGTATCAGTGGAGGCTCCTCAGAGGAGGAATGGGAGGACCATCCTCAGTGAATTGTATAACATTAAAAAAGTTATCCTTTTTAGATAAAACAATACTAAATATAATCACGTCACCAAATAATTGATTAAAACACACTATTTTATATTCAAGTTATATCATGATTTTTTTCAGTTTAATACATTGATAAGAAGCATGTAGTAACCCAGGCAGAGCACAAAGCCCCACCATATCATGGAGCTTTGGTAAACCCCTCACAGACAGGAAGGGTGAACCTGGTTCCTGTGTTAAGGTGTAATTGTAAATCACCCCCTGTTGCGCATGGCCCCCTCGTGGACCCTCGTCACAACAAGGAGGACTGGGGACGATGATTGGGGAGGATTGTGTCATACCAGCTGTAGTCTGTATTTTCTTCTTCAGAGACTCCTACCAGCACCCACTTCCATAGCGTCCCCGGTGGTCCTGGCCTGTTATGTGTGTTGCCATGGCTACATGCCAAACCAGAGGTGGTAGGAGCATCTGTCTCCCAACTGGTGACCACAGGTGCTGCCCACTGCATGCCTTCAGTGTGTGTGTGTGTGTGTCTGCTTCATTTGTCCTTCCTTTTCACCCCTACATAAGCAGTGTAAATATGTTCCAGTCTGGGAGACTGTCTATATAAATAGACCCAATATGAACCAGTAGGCTACACTGAAATATCTTTAGTCCACTCAGCTCATGGCCTTAAAGACAATGCTGTGTTAATAAGAGATCTTGAGTAGCGTAAGGGAAACACACAAACACATACCCTTACATACACAAACACACACACACACTGCTCACGTCAACGATTGCACAAGGGTGGAGACTGTCACATTTGTTATGTGGGATGGGATTCTAAAATTAGCAAATGGGAGTCAATGATGTGACTTCCTGTGTCTGCCAAGTCAGTTTTTTTGGTGTGTGTATGTCAGCTTCATTTTAGATACATTATCTCATAATAAGTAATGTTAATAATGCTGTGTGTGTATTAGTCACACATCTGCTAAATGCCACCATGTTAGACACAGACAGGCGGACACACAGACAGGCGGACACACAGACAGGCGGACACACAGACAGGCGGACACACAGACAGACAGACGGACACACATACATACAGACGGACACACATACATACAGAGACGGACAGGCACACAGAGACGGACAGGCACACAGAGACGGACAGGCACACAGAGACGGACAGGCACACAGAGACGGACAGGCACACAGAGACGGACAGGCACACAGAGACGGACAGGCACACAGAGACGGACAGGCACACAGAGACGGACAGGCACACAGAGACGGACAGGCACACAGAGACGGACAGGCACACAGAGACGGACAGGCACACAGAGACGGACAGGCACACAGAGACGGACAGGCACACAGAGACGGACGCAGAGACCGACCGACCGACGCAGAGACCGACCGACCGACGCAGAGACCGACCGACCGACGCAGAGACCGACGCAGAGACCGACCGACCGACGCAGAGACCGACCGACCGACGCAGAGACCGACCGACCGACGCAGAGACCGACCGACACAGACATACGCAGAGACTGACCGAACGACACATAGACCGACCGACCGACCGACGCAGAGACCGACCGACCGACGCAGAGACCGACCGACGCAGAAACCGACCGACACAGACATACGCAGAGACTGACCGAACGACACATAGACCGACCGACCGACCGGCGCAGAGACCGACCGACCGACGCAGAGACCGACCGACGCAGAGACCGACCGACCGACGCAGAGACCGACCGACCGACGCAGAGACCGACCGACCGACGCAGAGAACGACCGACACAGACAGACACAGAGACCGACCGACACAGAGAACGACCGACAGACAGACACAGAGACCAGACAACGTTAGAGCCATGGCTTTCCCAGGTTGACCTGATGTTACAGCAACGTTACACTTCCTCCAAAGGGAGAAGGAGATTCATGATGCTCTTTCTGTTTTTCTAGGAATCATGTAAAAAAAATTCCCTCTTTCTTTCATGTAGCTTTTCCTCTCTTTCACATTCACAAAATATAGAGCGAGAAAACAATTAAATGTTTTGACTTTCCCTCCGAAACAACACTTTGTCACTCTCTTTAGATGGATTTCTCCTTTCCCTTTTCTCTGTGCACACTCGTTAACTTTCACATTTACTCATTCACTCATTCATCTGCCCTCTCCCTTCGCCCTCCTTCCTCCCTCTCTGTTTCTCATTTCCCCCTCTCCTCCCATCTCTACTACAATTGAACTTGTGAGCGGCAGCCAATTCTCATGTCAGCTCCGAGAGATTTTTCTGCACTGCTCGCTTGGCTGCCTCCCTGGCTTGTCGCTCTCTCGCTCTCTTTCACTCTTTCTCACTCTCTCTTTCGCTCTTTCTAGCTCTCTCTTTCTCTCTCACTCACTCTCTCTTTCATTCTTTCTCGCTCACTCTTTCTCACTCTTTCTAGCTCTCTTTCTCTCTCACTTGCTCTCTCTTTCATTCTTTCTCGCTCTCTTTCTCACTCTCTCTTTCGCTCTTTCTAGCTCTCTCTTTCTCTCTCACTCGCTCTCTTTCATTCTTTCTCGCTCTTCCTTTTGCTCTTTCTCTCTCTCTCTCTTGCTACCCTCTCCGTGTCCTTTGGCACAGCCCTGAGACATGTTAGCTGTATTTGGTGGGCAGTAGCCAAGGGTCTCCCTCTGGGCTGTTAAACAAATATTGGAGTGAGAGGGAAGGAAGGATAGGGGGAGAGGGAGAAACGAGAGAGATGCAGAGAACGAGAGAAAGGAAGTTTGTGTGGAGAAAGGGAATGAGAGTTGGATGGAGTGAAGGAAAAGAGAAAGGAAGTCACCCCTCTTGTCATAGCAGTGGCAGCTGCCCCAGTAGTGTGTTAGTTGGGCACTAGGGCAGCACCCAAGACGGGGACTTTCCTCCAGCTGCTCCCCCAGCCAAGGGCTGCCAAATCTGGGCAGAGGGGGAAGGCTCACCTGGGGAAGCCTGGATGGATGGATGGATGGGATAAAGAGAATACTGTGGCCCCTTTTCACGCTTGAAGATCATACATGAACGGTCATTTGGAACAATTGCCCTCCACTTTGTGTATGTGTGTGTGCACGCTTGGAGAAAGTATGTGTGTGTTACTATATACAGTGGGGAAAAAAAGTATTTAGTCAGCCACCAATTGTGCAAGTTCTCCCACTTAAAAAGATGAGAGAGGCCTGTAATTTTCATCATAGGTACACGTCAACTCTGACAGACAAATTGAGGAAAAGAAATCCAGAAAATCACATTGTAGGATTTTTAATGAATTTATTTGCAAATTATGGTGGAAAATAAGTATTTGGTCACCTACAAACAAGCAAGATTTCTGTCTCTCACAGACCTGTAACTTCTTCTTTAAGAGGCTCCTCTGTCCTCCACTCGTTACCTGTATTAATGGCACCTGTTTGAACTTATCAGTATAAAAGACACCTGTCCACAACCTCAAACAGTCACACTCCAAACTCCACTATGGCCAAGACCAAAGAGCTGTCAAAGGACACCAGAAACAAAATTGTAGACCTGCACCAGGCTGGGAAGACTGAATCTGCAATAGGTATAATCTGCATATTATTATTATTATTATAAAGGTAAGCAGCTTGGTTTGAAGAAATCAACTGTGGGAGCAATTATTAGGAAATGGAAGACATACAAGACCACTGATAATCTCCCTCGATGTGGGTCTCCACGCAAGATCTCACCCCGTGGGGTTAAAATGATCACAAGAACGAACGGTGAGCAAAAATCCCAGAACCACACGGGGGGACCTAGTGAATGACCTGCATAGAGCTGGGACCAAAGTAACAAAGCCTACCATCAGTAAAACACTACACCGCCAGGGACTCAATTCCTGCAGTGCCAGACGTGTCCACCTGCTTAAGCCAGTACATGTCCAGGCCCATCTGAAGTTTGCTAGAGTGCATTTGGATGATCCAGAAGAGGATTGGGAGAATGTCATATGGTCAGATGAAACCAAAATATAACTTTTTGGTAAAAACTCAACTCGTCGTGTTTGGAGGACAAATAATGCTGAGTTGCATCCAAAGAACACCATACCTACTGTGAAGCATGGGGGTGGAAACATCATGCTTTGGGGCTGTTTTTCTGCAAAGGGACCAGGACGACTGATCCGTGTAAAGCAAAGAATGAATGGGGCTATGTATCGTGAGATTTTGAGTGAAATCCTCCTTCCATCAGCAAGGGCATTGAAGATGAAACGTGGCTGGGTCTTTCAGCATGACAATGATCCCAAACACACCGCCCGGGCAACGAAGGAGTGTCTTCGTAAGAAGCATTTCAAGGTCCTGGAGTGGCCTAGCCAGTCTCCAGATCTCAACCCCATAGAAAATCTTTGGAGGGAGTTGAAAGTCTGTGTTGCCCAGCGACAGCCCCAAAACATCACTGCTCTAGAGGAGATCTGCATGGAGGAATGGGCCAAAATACCAGCAACAGTGTGTGAAAACCTTGTGAAGACTTACAGAAAACGTTTGACCTGTGTCATTGCCAACAAAGGGTATATAACAAAGTATTGAGAAACTTTTGTTATTGACCAAATACTTATTTTCCACCATAATTTGCAAATAAATTCATTATTTTTTTTTTTATCTCATTTTGTCTGTCATAGTTGACGTTTACCTATGATGAACATTACAGGCCTCTCTCATCTTTTTAAGTGGGAGAACTTGCACAATTGGTGGCTGACTAAATACTTTTTTCCCCCACTGTATAACATGTGTGTGTATTATTTATTTATATATATATATATATATAATACATGTATTTAACCCCTTATTTTTGGCACTAAACAGTTTAAGCCCTGTCTAAGCCGGAGGAGGGGGTTCTACTAAGCTATATGGAATTGTTTTAAGAAGGTCATACCAAGGATCATTTTGCTATTTAATTTAGAATTTGAAGACCCCTTGAAGTGTAAATAAAAAAACATTCTAAATGTTTTTTGAAACATTTTATCTGTACTTGCTGCTATTATCCCATACAAACACAATGAATAACATATTCAATACATGGAACAACAGATAGTCCCCCCCAAAAAATCAAAAGGAAGTTTGTTCTGAAGTGTCTGTCCTATATCTGAGAGATATAAGAAAGATAAGGAAACATTTATTTTTCTTTGACATGTATTTAACCCCTTCTTTTTGGCACTAAACAGTCTCCATATATACTTCCATTCATTTTTTCAACTGGTACTGGGGACCTTCAGATGAGTCTTGTGAGGCCTGTGGGCATCCTAGAGCAAAACCTTTCCATAGAGGGGTCATATTATTGTGTAGCCCAATCTGTTCGGACAATACATACAGAAGTTGGCAGATAGGCTGTACCGACTTCAGACGAGTCCCAAGACGCTTGTGGAAGTCTCGTGTTTCCATAGAGGGGTCATAATCGTTTGTAGGCCAAACCATTTGGACACTACAGACGATTTTGTGAGAAGACCGATTATCGGGATGTCTCATCATCTGACAAATACTGCTCTAGCTTTATCACCTTTCAACGCAGATGCGGAAGTGCGACATAGGCGGATACAGTGGATTGAGATGCATCCAATGCAAAAAATCGCTCATTTAAACTGACATATTTTTTATGGGGATTTAGTTTTTAATGCTAATTAGATTACATCAACCTTAGGTGGTTAAAGACCAAAATTGGCACACATTTATTTTTCATAAATTAAAAAATGTATCCGTTTTACTTGAGGACAACAGTTGACCACGGCGCCATACTGTTTGCAAAATACACTACATGGCCAAAAGTGGCCGAACATCTCATTCCAAAATCATGGGCATTAATATGGAGTTGGTCCCTCTTTTGCTGCTATAACAGCCTCCGCTTTTCTGGGAATGCTTTCCACTAGATGTTGGAACATTGCTGCGGGGACTTGCTTCCGTTGAGCCACGAGCATTAGTGAGGTCGGGCATGGATGTTGGCCCATTAGGCCTGGCTCGCAGTCGGCGTTCCAATTCATCCCAAAAGTGTTCGACGGGGTTGAGGTCAGGGCTCTGTGCTGGCCAGTCACCGATCTCAACAAACCATTTCTGTATGGACCTCACTTTGTGCACGGGGTGCACGAATCCACTCATTTGAAGTGGTGCCACTTACTTTTGTCCATGTAGTGTAGTTGGGAAGAGATTTTCGATGTGTCAATTCCTTGGTACATGTTTTATTAACTGACATGCAAAACAACGCTTGATTGAAAATGTAGATTTTCTCTATTTAAATTATTATACAAAATTATTGCCACAAACATACTATTAGGTATATAGGTCATACAACCATCTCAACTCTGCAGATTTTGCTACGAAGAGACCGAATCATTAGATCATTTATTCTGGTATTGCCCCTATGTAGCTTGTTTCTGGTCACAGGTTCAGGAATGGCTGAAAAATAACAACATTCACTTAAAATGTACCTTACAAATAGCAGTGTTGGGAGATTTGGAAAGCCATAGTCAATCAATCAACAATATAATAATACTTTTAGTAAAAATATTTATCTTTAAATTAGTCTGTATATACTATGCGATTAGACAGGTTCATCATTAATGTGACGCCTCACAGCACAGTTGAAAGATATATGGCACATGGAAATCATAAGAGGGTGCTTTACGGAGGTAGATAGGTGGGATGGACTGAGAGTAGCTAAGGGGTGGGTTTAAAAGCTCATGTTCCATAATAGTTATGACTGTAAACACTATGTATAATGTATAAGTACTATCTATCTAGATGTAATGTATTTCAAAATATCTTTATTCTACTTACACTGCTCAAAAAAATAAAGGGAACACTTAAACAACACAATGTAACTCCAAGTCAATCACACTTCTGTGAAATCAAACTGTCCACTTAGGAAGCAACACTGATTGACAAAACATTTCACATGCTGTTGTGCAAATGGAATAGACAACAGGTGGAAATTATAGGCAATTAGCAAGACACCCCCAATAAAGGACTGGTTTTGCAGGTGGTGACCACAGACCACTTCTCAGTTCCTATGCTACCTGGCTGATGTTTTGGTCACTTTTGAATGCTGGCGGTGCTTTCACTCTAGTGGTAGCATGAGACGGAGTCTACAATCCACACAAGTGGCTCAGGTAGTACAGCTCATCCAGGATGGCACATCAATGCGAGCTGTGGCAAGAAGGTTTTCTGTGTCTGTCAGCGTAGTGTCCAGAGCATGGAGGCGCTACCAGGAGACAGGCCAGTACATCAGGAGACGTGGAGGAGGCCGTAGGAGGGCAACAACCCAGCAGCAGGACTGCTACCTCCACCTTTGTGCAAGGAGGAGCAGGAGGAGCACTGCCAGAGCCCTGCAAAATGACCTCCAGCAAGCCACAAATGTGCATGTGTCTGCTCAAACGGTCAGAAACAGACTCCATGAAGGGGGTGGTATGAGGGCCCGACGTCCACAGGTGGGGGTTTTGCTTACAGCCCAACACCGTGCAGGACGTTTGGCATTTGCCAGAGAATACCAAGATTGGCAAATTCGCCACTGGCGCCCTGTGCTCCTCACAGATGAAAGCAGGTTCACACTGAGCACATGTGACAGACGTGACAGAGAAAAAGTGCCATGTGTGTAAAATGTACATGTCACAACAAAAGAAAAAGCAACAATAAGCAAAGTTTTTATTTTTGTCCTCCGAAGAGGGGTGGTGGTGGATGGTCCAAGAAAAATATCTTATAATATAAAAATATATATATATATATATATATATATATATATATACACAGTTGAAGTCCGAAGCTTACGTACACCTTAGCCAAATACATTTAAACTCAGTTTTTCACAATTCCTGACATTTAATCCTAGTAGAAATTCCATGTTTTAGGTCAGTTAGGATCACCACTTTATTTTAAGAATTTGAAATGTCAGAATAATAGTAGAGAGAATTGATTTCTTTCAGCTTTTATTTCTTTCATCACATTCCTAGTGGGTCAGAAGTTTACATACACTCAATTAGTATTTGGTAGCATTGCATAAAAATTGTTTAACTTGGGTCAAACGTTTCAGGTAGCCTTCCACAAGCTTCCCACAATAAGTTGGGAGAGTTTTGGCCCATTCCTCCTGACAGAGCTGGTGTAACTGAGTCAGGTTTGTAGGCCTCCTCGCTCGCACACACTTTTTCAGGTCTGCCCACACATTTTCTATAGGCTTGAGGTCAGGGCTTTGTGATGGCCACTCCAATACCTTGACTTTGTTGTTCTTAAGCTATTTTGCCACAATTTTGGAAGTATGCTTGGTGTCATTGTCCATTTGGAAGACCCATTTGCGACCAAGCTTCCTGACTGATGTCTTGAGATGTTGCTTCAATATATCCACATAATTTTCCTTCCTCAATCTATTTTGTGAATTGCACCAGTCCCTCCTGCAGGAAAGTACCCCCACAGCATGATGCTGCCACCCCTGTGCTTCAAGGTTGGGATGATGTTCTTCCGCTTGCAAGCATCCACCTTTTTCCTCCAAACATAACGATGGTCATTATGGCCAAACAGTTCTATTTTTGTTTCATCAGACCAGAGGACATTTCTCCAAAAAGTACAATCTTTGTCCCCATGTGCAGTTGCAATCCGTAGTCTGGCTTTTTTTATGGCATTTTTGGAGCAGTGGCTTCTTCCTTGCTGAGTTATGTCCTTGTTATGTCGATATAGGACTAATTTTACTGTGGACGTAGACACTTTTGTACCTGTTTCCTCCAGCATCTTCACAGGGTCCTTTGCTGCTGTTCTGGGATTGATTTGCACTTTTCGCACCAAAGTATGTTCATCTCTAGGAGACAGAACGCGTCTCCTTCCTGAGCGGTATGACGGCTGCGTGGTTCCATGGTGTTTATACTTGCGTACTATTGTTTCTACAGATGAACGTGGTATCTTCAGGCATTTGAAAGTTGCTCCCAAGGATGAACCAGACTTGAGGAGGTCTACAATGTTTTTTTCTGAGGTCTTGGCTGAATTCTTTTGATTTTCCCATGATGTCAAGCAAAGAGGCACTGAGTATGAAGGTAGTGCTCGAAATACATCCACAGGTACACCTCCAATTTATTCAAATTATGTCAATTAGCCTATCAGAAGCTTCTAAACCCATGACACCATTTTCTGGAATTTTCCAAGCTGTTTAAAGGCACAGTCAACTTTGTGTATGTATACTTCTGACCCACTAGAATTGTGATACAGTGAATTATAAGCGAAATAATCTGTCTGTAAACAATTGTTGGAAAAAAAAAAAAATTTGGGGGGGGGGTTAAGAAATTATTCAAAATTTTATAATTTACTTTTGTGTGTGTGTTTTGGAGAAAGTATGGATACACACACACACACACACACACACACACACCGAAGTATTAATTAGTTATATTAATGAGGACATAGCAATGACAAGCGTGTGTGTCAGTCTACATTACTACGTCGTCATTAATATAACTAATGCATATGTTGGTGTGTCTCTGTCTTTTGTCCCTCATGGGTGCTTTTGCTGTGGTTTAACTTGGGGTTGACTGCTTGATGATATTCCTATGGGCTCAAGATTTGAACAACAATGTCAAACTTAGCCATCCATTTTATCACTCTCCACCTCTTAGCATAAGAAATCATATTAAGCTTTCTGGACTGAGAAAACATATGCAGTAAAATTGACCTTTAGGGTCGAGTGGGCTCAAATTCCTTATTTTGAATTCTTCATCTCTTTCTCATTCGCTGTCTTCCGTTCTCCCTGTTTTTCTCTCACGCTAGCACACGTTCTCTCTCACACACACACACACACACACACAGTAAATTCCATGAAGGGCTGGATTAGGGCGATCATGTCAGGAATGTGTCTCCTCCATTGTTTTCTGTGATCCAATCCCGGGGTAAATGCCAACCCAGTCAGAATCATCCGGGAAACCATACGCCTCCTTCACCCCCTTGGCCTTTCTCTCCTTCTGTTGCTGTAACCACACCTTGAGCTAGGAGGTACGTAGAGAGTGAGAGCAAGAGCAAGATAGAGGTAAAAATAAACACACACAGCACAAATTTATAGCGCACCGTATAATACTACTTTATTGACCTCTCTTTCCGTTTTGGCTGCTCTCGTTGTTTTTCCCCTCCTCTCCATCTCTCTCTCGCTCTCTCTCTCTCTCTCGCTCTCTCGCTCTCTCTCTCTCTCTCTCTCTCGCTCTCTCGCTCTCTCTCTCTCTCTCGCTCTCTCTCTCTCTCTCTCTCTCGCTCTCTCATATCTCACCCTCTCTCTCTCTCCATCTCTCTCTCATCGCTCTCTCTCTCACTCTCATTTCTCTCTCGCTCTCTCATCGCTCTCTCTCTCGCTCTCATCTCTCACCCTCTCTCTCTCGCTCTCTCTCTCTCTCTCTCTCTCTCTCTCTCTCTCTCTCTCTCTCTCTCTCTCTCTCTCTCTCTCTCGCTGTCTCGCTCTCCATCTCTCTCGCTCTGTTTTCTTTGGCTGTGATTTTCACACTTGTCGGGATTATTCCCCCCGTGTTTTTGGAAGACTGGGGGAGGGAAACATTTATTGGGGAGTCGATGGAGTGGGAAAGAGGAAAAGAAAGAGGGAGATGGAGAAAGAATAATTGAGAATGGGAGTGAAAGAGGAGAGTGACGGTGAAGGAGAGCGAAACAAAGGAGAGGGAGAGAAGGGAAAAAAGAGGCGTGGAGGAGAGAAACGATTGAGCAGGGAGAGAGTTGGAAAAAAGTGGCCAGAGTTTGTTTGGCATGGTGCATGCTGAGGTGTGGTTTTGCCCTGGCTTGGCCCACTTGGGTTGATCAAAACAAGAGTGCTGTACTGAACACGCAACACATGCAGTGGTAAACAATGTTGCATTCTTCTCCCGTTCCTTTTTCGTCCTGTTCCTCTTCTCTTCTTTTCCACTCCATCCACCTGTTTTTCCTGTGCATCCATCAGCATTCCTGGGAAAAGTGTGGATGCCATTCTGTAGCAGCATAACATACTTCTGCTTCTCTTAGAGCTATTAGACACAACAGTGGCCATGTAATCACCACACACACCACTCCCTAAAGAAGACACAGAGAGCAGACCCCATTGAGATGCATTAATTATATTGCAGCCCCTCAGGTAATACTGATCTAGATTGTACCAATCTCACTCTATGCTCCCATCTAGAAACACTTGTTTATGAATGTGTCATTACTGATCTAGGTAGTATCCATTCCACTCTATGATACTGTATTTCTATGCATTACCTATGGAATGTGTGTGAGCTAGATTTGAAGTGGATTGTCATGTCTTGTTTTTCTTTTCTCATGTGCATGCATCCAATAACACACTTAGCGAGCGGTGCCAGTGTGTCGTCCTATGCCTGTGTTTTCTCTAACGGTACCAATGTAAATAGTGGTGTCTAATCTGTTGCCCCTCGATGCCTCTGCGGCTCTGCCCAATCTACATTATTATGGTTTCACTTTCCTGACTCTGGTAAGGCCACATAGCCTAGCTGGCATTTAGCCTAGCATCCAGACCAGCTAGCATCACCCCACTGGTTTTCTATGGTAGCCCAGCCAGCCTAGCTGCTAGCGTAGCCCTCACTGGTTTTCTATGGTTGCCCAGCCAGCCTAGCTGCTAGCGTAGCCCCCACTGGTTCTCTATGGTAGCCCAGCTAGCCTAGCAGCTAGCATAACATCTACTAATTATCTATGGGACCCCAGCCAGCTGTTAGCATAGCACCCACTTGTTTCTAAGGCAGCCCAGTTAGCATAGCTGCTAGCATAGCACCCACTGGTGTTCCATGGTAAGTGTGCATACAGTACGCGTGCCTGACTCTTTTTCAGTAATATAGAACATGCACCAATTTGGAGACTATATTCTGTCTGTGTGCTGGAATTCCTTTTGGCTGTGCTCTGAAATTATGCATTGTAAAACACGTCTTTAAAATCCCATCTCTCTCTCTTTCCCTCTCTTTCCCGCTCGCTCGCTCTCTCTTTCTCTCTTTACCCATCTCTCGCTCTCTGTTTCACTATCTCTCTCTCCTGTGTGTGTGTGTGTGTGTGTGTGTGTGCAGCATGCATGTCGACGATTGAGTTAGTGTGACTTAGCTATCATTGGAAGATGAAATGCGCTGCGTCGAATGACTCACTACACATACTTATCGGCGGCGGCGGGGGCATTTAATTTCAGAGTGAGCAAGGTAGGGATGCAAAGGAAGGGGGGAGGAGAGATGGAGAGGGAGATGAAGAGCTGTTTACGGGGAACATGTGGAGAAAAAGCCGTAATGCTGAAGGATAGTCTTAATTTGCTGCCAAAACGGTTAGTGCTGCCACTTCGGCGGTGGAGAGGGCCTTGTGTGTGTGTGTGTGTGTGTGTGTGTGTGTGCTTGGCCCTGTGCTTGTCTTGAGGCACACACACACACACACACACACACACACACACACACACACACACACAAACAATAGCTGGCAAAGCCTGAGAGATGTGAAAATGAATACATCCAACTGTTGTCTAATGAGTGTGTGTGTGTGGCCTTTAAGGGCCCTAGCCGTGTTACTGTGGCTCCTTTAAGAGTCTGGCACTAGCCGTGTTACTGTGGCTCCTTTAAGAGTCTGGCCCTAGCCGTGTTACTGTGGCTCCTTTAAGAGTCTGGCCCTAGCCGTGTTACTGTGGCTCCTTTAAGAGTCTGGCCCTAGCCGTGTTACTGTGGCTCCTTTAAGAGTCTGGCCCTAGCCGTGTTACTGTGGCTCCTTTAAGAGTCTGGCCCTAGCCGTGTTACTGTGGCTCCTTTAAGAGTCTGGCCCTAGCCGTGTTACTGTGGCTCCTTTAAGAGTCTGGCCCTAGCCGTGTTACTGTGGCTCCTTTAAGAGTCTGGCCCTAGCCGTGTTACTGTGGCTCCTTTAAGAGTCTGGCCCTAGCCGTGTTACTGTGGCTCCTTTAAGAGTCTGGCCCTAGCCGTGTTACTGTGGCTCCTTTAAGAGTCTGGCCATGTTACTGTGGATCTGGGATTACTACTGTACAGCTAGTGACCTTTTAACCCACACCGGATGTGAAAGGCCACGGACATATACAGTACCAGTCAAAAGTTTGGACACACCTACTCATTGAAGGGTTTCTTTTAATTTTTACTATTTTCTACATTGTAGGATAATACTGAAGACATCTAAACTATGAAATAACACATATTTAATCATGTAGTAACCCAAAAAGTGTTAAACAAATCAAAATATATTTAATATTTGAGATTCTTCAAAGTAGCCACCGTTTGCCTTGATGACAGCTTTGCACACTTTTGGTATTCTCTCAACCAACTTCACCTGGAATGCTTTTCCAACATTCTTGAAGGAATTCCCACATATGCTGAGCACTTGTTGGCTGCTTTTCCTACACTCTGCGGTCCAACTCATCCCAAACCATCTCAATTGGGTTGACCAAACTATCTCAATTGGGTTGATGTCGGGTGATTGTGGAGGCCAGGTCATCTGATGCAACACTCCATCACTTTCCTTCTTGGTCAAATAGCCCTTACACAGCCTGGAGGTGTGTTGGGTCATTGTCCTGTTTAAAAACAAATGATAGTCCCACTAAGCCCAAACCAGATGGGATGGCATATCACTGCAGAATGCTGTGGTAGCCATGCTGGTTAAATGTGCCTTGAATTCTAAATAAATCACAGACAGTGTCACAAGCAAAGCACCCCCACCATCACACCACCTCCTCCATGCTTCACGGTGGGAACCACACATGCAGAGATCATCCGTTCACCTACTCTGCGTCTCACAAAGACACAGAGGTTGGAACCAAAAATCTCAAAAGTGGACTCGTCAGACCAAAGGACATATTTCCACCAGTCTAATGTGCCATTGAATGTGTCATTGCGCGTGTTTCTTGGCCCAAGCAAGTCTCTTATTCTTATTGGTATCCTTTACTAGTGGTTTCTTTGCAGCAATTCAACCATGAAGGCATGATTCACACAGTCTCCTCTGAACAGTTGATGTTGAGATGTGTCTGTTACTTGAAGTCTGTGAAACATTTATTTAGGCTGCAATCTGTGGTGCAGTTAACTCTAATGAACTTATCCTCTGCAGCAGAGGTAACTATGGGTCTTCCTTTCCTGTGGCGGTCATCATGAGAGCCAGTTTCATCGTAGCGCTTGATGGTTTTTGCGACTGCACTTGAAGAAACTTTTAAAGTTCTTGAAATGTTCCGTATTGACTTACCTTCATGTCTTAAAGTAATGATGGACTGTCGTTTCTCTTTGCTTATTTGAGCTGTTCTTGCCATAATATGGACTTGGTCTTTTACCAAATAGGGCTATCTTCTGTATACAACAGCTGATTGGCTGAAACGCATTAAGAAGGAAAGAAATTCCACAAATTAACTTTTAACAAGGCACACCTGTTTATTGAAATGTATTCCAGGTGACTACCTCATGAAGCTGGTTGACATCATGCCAAGAGTGTGCAAAGCTGTCATCAAGCCAAAGGGTGGCTACTTTGAAGAATCTCAAATATAAAATATATTTTAATTTGTTTAACACTTTTTTTGGTTACTACATGATTCCATATGTATTATTTCATAGTGATGATGTCTTCACTATTATTCTACAATGTAGAAAATAGTAAAAATAAACAAAAACCCTGCAATGTGTAGGTGTGTCCAAACTTTTCACTGTTACTGTATATGAAGAAAGAGTGTGTGTGTGTTTGTGGACATATTTATATGTGGGTGTGCAAACATATTTATGTCTGTGTTGGTGACACGCGTCACGTGTGTGTGCAATCACCCTCTCCACATGGTGTTGGGTAAGAGGGGATCCTTTTGATGTACATTGAGCCCTCTATAAACCCTATACTCTAAAGCTGTCGCTCGCTCGCTCTCTCTCTCTGTCCTCTCTCTCTCTCATCTCTCTCCATGGCTCAACAACAGCATCAATCAGCTCAGTACATATAGACAGACAAACAGCATCATATAGACAGACGCCTAGTGTAAACTATACCCAGCTGTGACTCACTATAACCAGCTGTGACTCACTATAACCAGCTGTGACTCACTATACCCAGCTGTGACTCACTATACCCAGCTGTGACTCACTATACCCAGCTGTGACACATCAAGCAGCTATGGACTGAGTCATGTGCAGCCAAAGCACAAATGGAACATGCACAGTTATTCTCACACTTGCTTTTCTCCCTCCCATGTTCATATCCACAAGTCGGTTCCCTTCAGTTGAAAAGGCGTTATTGATATGATAAGATGTTGCATTGCATTTCCTTGTCTCCCTTCGAGGGCTCACGCCAGCCATCAGTCACCCTCTCTCCTCTTGTACAGGGGACTGGAATTACCACCACTCTCCCATTCACTCCTTTCTTCCTCTCCTCTTTCGGTCTCCATTGTTCCTCTCAGAGCGGGTCGTGCCACATCTCCACTTCTCCACTTCATCTCCCACCCTTTGTAATATCGAAGGGTGGAATGTGCCTGAGCTGCCATAATGCATGAAAAGACCCAGTTATGTCAAGACTGTGCTCCAGTCAGGGGAGCAGGAGAGGGGATTGCAGGGGTTAGGAGAAATGTGTGTGCACAAGTTTGTTAGGTGTGTGTGTGTGTGGTTTCTCTGTGTGAACGTGTTTCTGCAAGTTTGTGTGGGGTTCCTGAGCTAGCTACCTTCCCCACCTCCTTTTGTAAAATCAAAGAAGTTTGGGACGCCATGCAGCTCCCTAAACTAACACCTACAGAGAACCAGACTGTCAGCAGCCCCATAGCAAGGACTGAGGACACACACACTCACACACATAGACATACAGTCTACCAGTTGCCTCAGTAGTGTGCACTATATAGGGTACCATTTGGGACAGAACCTGAAATGTTGCCTCTAGTCTAGGACTCATCCATTGAACATTCACCCAGAGAAGTCCTTATGTAGTGCACTACTTTTGACCAGGGCCCATAGTGTACTATTTAGTGAATAGGGTGCCATTTGGGACATATCTCAGTCACATTCATAGGGTAAAAAAGGCATGTCAAATGCAGAAATTATACCTGCTGTCCATTTCATACTCTTAAATAATTTGGTTTTAAATATTGAATGTCCAAGCGCTCACTTAATGATAAACTGTCAATTTTTCTATGTTTTTGGAAGCTTGAATCAGATGAAGAAAAGTAGACGAGAAGAGGGAACCACTTTAGACTATTGAGATGCACCCCTACAGTGAGGGAAAAAAGTATTTGATCCCCTGCTGATTTTGTAGGTTTGCCCACTGACAATGACATGCTCAGTCTATAGTTTTAATGGTAGGTTTATTTGAACAGTGAGAAATAGAATAACAAAAAAAACAAAAAATCCAGAAAAACACATACATTTTTTTATGAATTTATTTGCAATTTAATGAGGGAAATAAGTATTTGACCCCTCTGCAAAACATGACTTAGTACTTGGTGGCAAAACCCTTGTTGGCAATCACAGAGGTCAGACTTTTCTTGTAGTTGGCCACCAGGTTTGCACACATCTCAGGAGGGATTTTGTCCCACTCCTCTTTGCAGATCTTCTCCAAGTCATTAAGGTTTCGAGGCTGACATTTGGCAACTCGAACCTTCAGCTCCCTCCACAGATTTTCTATGGGATTATGGTCTGGAGACTGGCTAGGCCACTCCAGGACCTTAATGTGCTTCTTCTTGAGCCACTCCTTTGTTGCCTTGGCCGTGTGTTTTGGGTCATTGTCATGCTGGAATACCCATCCACGACCCATTTTCAATGCCCTGGCTGAGGGAAGGAGGTTCTCACCCAAGATTTGATGGTACATGGCCCCGTCCATCGTCCCTTTGATGCGGTGAAGTTGTCCTGTTCCCTTAGCAGAAAAACACCCCCAAAGCATAATGTTTCCACCTCCATGTTTGACGGTGGGGATGGTGTTCTTGGGGTCATAGGCAGCATTCCTCCTCCTCCAAACACGGCGAGTTGAGTTGATGCCAAAGAGCTTGATTTTGGTCTCATCTGACCACAACACTTTCATCCAGTTCTCTTTTCAATCATTCCGATGTTCTTTGGCAAACTTCAGATGGGCCTGTATATGTGCTTTCTTGAGCAAGGGGACCTTGCGGACACTGCAGGATTTCAGTCCTTCACGGCATAGTGTGTTACCAATTATTTTCTTGGTGACTATGGTCCCAGCTGCCTTGAGATCATTGACAAGATCCTCCCATGTTGTTCTGGGCTGATTCCTCACCATTCTCATGATCATTGCAACTCCACGAGGTGAGATCTTGCATTGAGCCCCAGGCCGAGGGAGATTGACAGTTATTTTGTGTTTCTTCCATTTGCGAATAATCGCACCAACTGTTGTCACCTTCTCACCAAGCTGCTTGGCGATGGTCTTGTAGCCCATTCCAGCCTTGTGTAGTTCTACAATCTTGTCCCTGACATCCTTAGAGAGCTCTTTGGTCTTGGCCATGGTGGAGCGTTTGGAATATGATTGATTGATTGCTTCTGTGGACAGGTGTCTTTTATACAGGTAACAAGCTGAGATTAGGAGCACTCCCTTTAAGAGTATGCTCCTAATCTCAGCTCGTTAGCTGTATAAAAGACTCCTGGGAGCCAGAAATCTTTCTGATTGAGAGGGGGTCAAATACTTATTTCCCTCATTAAAATGCAAACTATTTTTGACATGCATTTTTCTGGATTTTGTTGCACAATATGCATGTCATGTTACAGGGGTGAGTTGATATTGAAGCATTCACTGTGGCAGCTTTCATTCGATACTGACAGCAAGTGCCTTATCACTCCCTCAGTGTTTATCTAGTCCTACCGGGTGTGTTTGAAAGGAGTTCACAATGAGGGTGAACATGGGAGTCGTGTATTTGGGATTAATCGACAGACAGCTCAGTGTCATATACACTATGTCTAGACAGGGAGCCTCTGCCTCTCACTATCCTTCTCTTCCTTTCTCTACAATTATCAAGTTATTTTCAATTGGAACCATTGAGCTTTTGCTCCCCCCTACATATTCTCTGAAACCAACAGACACTTGATGTCAGAAATACACAATTGAAAAACCGTAGCGATAATTATTGACCGTCTCCTGGTTGCATGCAGGCTATTTTATCGATGGTCTCCCTGCCCTGGTAGAAACCTGTAACCTGTTAAACGCGTCTCTCTCCTCACCACCACCTAGATTATTAGATTCCCTCTGTGTCTGCTCAGGAGAATAGCTTGGTTTGATTCAATTAGGCAAATGTTGCTTATGTGTTTCAAACTCCCCCTTTTCCTCCCTCCCTCCTTTACTCTCTCGCTCCCCCCCTTTCCCTCCTGTTATATTGCTCTCTATCTCGCTCTTCTTCCTTAGCTCCATCGCTCGTTTGCTGTTGTTGATTGGGTGAAAAAAATACCCCAGTCCAAATTTAAAACAACTGATACCAGATAGGAAGTGTGTACCTAATTTTTTTTAAATAATCTGAAACTATTTTCAATATAGATTTATTAACAGCATTATTTAGCAGATTAGGTTGATTTTGTGGTCTTAAACCAGTGATCTTGCCAACAATCTTCATCAGGAATATGAGCAAATAGAGTTATTGACAATGAAGGTAGGAATTTTGTTCCCTTGTCTAATTTAATTGCTACTTTTACTGTCAATATAGTATTACAAATATTTGCCCAGAATGCATTTCGGCAAAAAATGATATGCGATGAGGAAGGACTGTTGACATACAGTGCATTCGGAAAGTATTCGGCCCCCTTGACTTTTTCCACATTTTGTTACGCCTTTTCCTCAAATGGATAAAAAAATTAAAATGATCCTCATCAATCTACACACAATACCCCATAATGACAGTGAAAACAGGTTTTTGGAAATGTTTGCAAATGTATAAAATGAAAAAACAGATACCTTATTTACATAAGTATTCAGGCCCTTTGCTATGAGACTCGAAATTGAGCTCAGGTGCTTCCTGTTTCAATTAATCATCCTTGAGATGTTTCTACAACTTGATTGGAGCCCACCTGTGGTAAATTCAATTGATTGTACATGATTTGGAAACACACACACACCTGTCTATATAAGGTCCCACAGTTGACAGTGCATGTCAGAGCAAAAACCAAGCCATGAGGTCGAAGGAATTGTCCGTAGAGCTCAAAGACAGGATTGTGTTGAGGCACAGATCTGGGGAAGGGTACCAAAACATTTCTACAGCATTAAAGGTCCCCAAGAACACAGTGTCCTCCATCATTCTTAAATGGAAGCGGTTTGGAACCACCAAGACTCTTCCTAGAGCTGGCCACCCAGCCAAACTTAGCAATCGCAGGAGAAGGGCCTTGGTCAGGGAGGTGACCAAGAACCCGATTGTCACTCTGACAGAGCTCCAGAGTTTCTCTGTGGAGATGGGAGAACCTTCTAGAAGGACAACCATCTCTGCAGCACTCCACCAATTATGCTTTTATTGTAGAGTGGCCAGACGGAAGCCACTCCTCAGTAAAAGGCACATGACAGCCCGCTTGGAGTTTGCCAAAAGGCACCTAAAGGACTCTGACAATGAGAAACAATATTCTCTGGTCTGATAAAACCAAGATTGAACTCTTTGGCCTGATGCCAAGCATCACGTCTGGAGGAAGTCTGGCACCATCCCTACGGTGAAGCATCATGCTGTGTGGATGTTTTTCAGCGGCAGGGACTGGAAAACTAGTCATGATCAAGGGAAAGATGAACGGAGCAAAGTAGAGAGATCCTTGATGAAAACCTGCTCCAGAGCGCTCAGGACCTCAGACTGGGGCGAAGGTTCACCTTCCAACAGGAAAATGACCCTAAGCACACAGCCAAAACAACGCAGGAGTGGCTTCGGGACAAGTTTCTCAATGTCCTTGAGTGGCCCAGCCAGAGCCCGGACTTGAACCCGATCGAACATCTCTGGAGAGACCTGAAAATAGCCGTGCAGCGACGCTCCCCATCCAATCTTATAGAGCTTGAGAGGATCTGCAGAGAAGAATGGGAGAAATTCCCCAAATACAACTGTGTGAAGGTTGTAGCGTCATACCCAAGAAGGCTGTAATTGCTGCCAAAGGTGCTTCAACAAAGTACTAAGTAAAGGGTCTGAATACTTATGTAAATGTAATATTTCCATTTTTTATTATTGCTTTTTCATTGTGGGCAATGAAGATTGATGTGAAGATTGATGTGATTGATGTGAAGAAAAATAAAACATAATCCATTTTAGAATAAGGCTGTAACGTAACAAAATGTGGAAAAAGTAAAGGGGTCTGAATACTTTCCAAATGCACTGTATTTAACATTTGTATGTAAAAGTATAAAGTTGGCATACAGTGCCTTGACATACTCCATATTTTGTGTTACAGCCTGAATTCAAAATGGATATATTTTTTAGTTTTTTTTCACCTGTCTACACACAGTACACCATAATTACAAAGTGAAGACATTGTTTTTAGAAGTTTTTGCAAATGTATTGAAAATGAAATACATAAATATTTAATTTACATAAGTATTCACACACCTGAGTCAATACTTTGTAGAAGCACCTTTGGCAGTGATTACAGCTGAGTCTTTCTGAGTAAGTCTCCAAGAGCTTTCCACACCTGGATTGTGCAATATTTGCCCATTTATTATAAAAAAAAATATATATATATATATATATATATATTCAAGCTCTTTCAAATTGGTTGTTGATCATTGCTATACAACCATTTTCAGGTCTTGCCATAGGTTTTCAAGTAGATTTAAGTCAAAACTGTAACTCGGTCACTCAGGAATATTCACTGTCTACTTGGTAAGCAACTCCAATGTAGATTTGGCCTTGTGTTTTAGGTTATTGTCCTGCTGAAAGGTGAGTTCATCTCCCAGTGTCTGGTGGAATGCAGACTGAACCAGGTTTTGCTCCAGGATTTAGCCTATGCTTAGCTCCATTCCGTTAATTTTTTATCCTGAAAACTCACCAGTCCTTAACAATGAAAAGCATACCCATATCATGATGCAGCTACCACTATGCTTGAAAATATGTGACTGACCACCTCGATTTGGTCTTATGTTGCAAAATTTGAAATTGTTTTTTACATTGGATAAATGTAGAGACTCAGAGCTACAAAATGGTAGTCCCCTGTAGCTCAGTTGGTAGAGCATGGCGCTTGCAACGCCAGGGTTGTGGGTTCGTTTCCCACGGGGGGCCAGTATGAAAATGTATGCACTCACTAACTGTAAGTCGCTCTGGATAAGAGCATCTGCTAAATGACTAAACATTTTATATCATACACTGCAGTTGAGGAACAAAGGAAAGTAATTCTGCTTAGAAAGTTGATAAACTTGTAACGCCACTTTTGCGAAAATGGCCATGAATGTTTTTGTACAGCTACTGGAGAGCTCTTTGTCTACACCTATTCAGCTTCGTTCACACCCTCTTAAGCCTTATCCCCACCCATCTCTTTAGGGATTGACATGTGAGGCCATGTGCTAAACAGAGTAGTGTAGTAAACAATCAACCATTTCAAGACTAAAAGTGGTGAAAGTAGTAGCCTACATTAAGGACGAACTCCAGGTAAAAATACGCTCTAGTCCTTGGCCTATATCCTAATCTGACTTTGGTGCAGGTCATGTTGTTTTTCACACTATATCAAATCAAATACAAGTTTGTTTTACACAGGCACAGGATACATAAGGTGTAAACGGAACAGTGAAATGGTTACTTGCACGTTTGCATAATAGCAATATCAAAAATAGAAAATGTCCAGATACAAATATTTTATAATTGTTAGATGATGCTTACCCAGACACACTTGTCTAAATTGAGGGGCCATCTGCAAGAAATGTTATAACCCCCAGCCACATCTAGCTAAGTGGATGGGTCACTAATGTCTAGACATGTACACATGTTCATGAAATACAATAGATGGCCGTAATCAGCCGCAGAAACACCGGGCTAACTTGATGGGTCATGTAATCATCTGCTGAAGTGGAGTCTTTTGTTTAGACATGTAGCTAGCTAGCTAAACAATGAACCATAACCCCAACCCATACTACTAACAAACAAACAGATTGTCATAGCTGGCCACCATGCATGAAATGTTGTAGTATGAATCTGCAGGTAGCTAATGCTAACCAACTATATTCAATGTTAGCTAGCTAGCTAACATTAGGCTATAACTAGCAAATGCAAATGGGTTTCTGAGATACAAATAATATTACTAGACAGATCATGCACATAACGTTAGGTAGCAAGCACATGTTCGCTAGCTAGCTAACAGTACGCTTTCACTTTCAATGAAAATTACTTTCTGACTAAATTAGAAACATATAATATCTGAAAATGTAGCTAGACTCTTACCCGTATACATGGATGAACGCTTCACGGCAGACTGAAAACCCTTTAACTAAGTTTGTATAGCTTGTTTCCACTTTGACATTATGGGGTATTATGTGTAGGCAGGTGACAGTCCATTTTAAATTCAGGCTGTAACACAACAAAAAGTGCAACAAGTCAAGGGGTGTGAATTCTGAAGGTACTGTATTTATGACGTGTTGGTCTTACCCAGGCCTCCTTTTACAATGTCAAAATGTATGATACAAATGTCAAATATGTCTCAACAATCCTTCCTTCAAAGGACCATTCTATGGATTACATTTAATTAAATTCCCCAAAATCATGATCTTTCTTTTGGCTTGGTTTGGTGATGAATCACTCCTATCCAGATATAACCTCTGGTATAGTGTAGTTAACAAAAGTGCTACACTTGGGACTTGTTTTAACAAATCACATAGGACCATAGATCTCCTATAGGAGCATAGCTTTTACTTTTGTTCTCACAATAATCCAACCACATTTGTCTTTAATCGAAAGCAACGTATAGCTCAGTGAGTGCATACATGTTATGTGACCCTAGCGGCAATTCAACTTTGGTGTTGGAAGTGCCACACTCTACCCAACTGAGCTACACAGGACCACTGGACAATTATGTAACCTGCATCTTTCTGTGTCTCTGTCTAGATCCTGGTTAACTCAGTGAGTCCCACGCGTCCAGCTCTGCTCTATGAGAACCTGGTTGTGAGTGATGGCTCCAGCCCCATCCTCCAAGACCTGCTCTTCTCTCCTGACCTCCAACACATCTACACACTCTCCGACAAACAGGTAAGACAGATGCACACAGGCATGCACACACAGAAATGCATGTACACACAGTAAAGCACATTGGCACATACAGTGAGGGAAAAAAGTATTTGATCCCCTGCTCATTTTGTACATTTGCCCACTGACAAAGAAATGATCAGTCTATCATTTTAATGGTAGGTTTATTTGAACAGTTAGAGACAGAATAACAACAAAAAAATCCAGAAAAACGCATGTCAAAAATGTTATGAATTGATTTGCATTTTAATGAGGGAAATAAGTATTTGACCCCCTCTCAATCAGAAAGATTTCTGGCTCCCAGGTGTCTTTTATACAGGTAACGAGCTGAGATTAGGAGCACACTCTTAAAGGGAGTGCTCCTAATCTCACCTTGTTACCTGTATAAAAGACACATGTCCACAGAAGCAATCAATCAATCAGATTCCAAACTCTCCACCATGGCCAAGACTAAAGAGCTCTCCAAGGATGTCAGGGACAAGATTGTAGACCTACACAAGGCTGGAATGGGCTACAAGACCATCGCCAAGCAGCTTGGTGAGAAGGTGACAACAGTTGGTGCGATTATTCGCAAATGGAAGAAACACAAAATAACTGTCAATCTCCCTCGGCCTGGGGCTCCATGCAAGATCTCACCTCGTGCAGTTGCAATGATCATGAGAATGGTTAGGAATCAGCCCAGAACTACACGGGAGGATCTTGTCAATGATCTCAAGGCAGCTGGGACCATAGTCACCAAGAAAACTATTGGTAACACACTACGCCGTGAAGGACTGAAATCCTGCAGCACCCGCAAGGTCCCCCTGTTCAAGAAAGCAGATATACAGGCCCGTCTGAAGTTTTCCAATGAACATCTGAATGACTCAGAGGAGAACTGGGTGAAAGTGTTGTGGTCAGATGAGACCAAAATCGAGCTCTTTGGCATCAACTCAACTCGCCGTGTTTGGAGGAGGAGGAATGCTGCCTATGACCCCAAGAACACCATCCCCACCGTCAAACATGGAGGTGGAAACATTTTGCTTTGGGGGTGTTTTTCTGCTAAGGGAACAGGACAACTTCACTGCATCAAAGGGACGATGGACGGGGCCATGTACAGTCAAATCTTGGGTGAGAACCTCCTTCCCTCAGCCAGGGCATTGAAAATGGGTCGTGGATGGGTATTCCACCATGACAATGACCCAAAACACACGGCCAAGGCAACAAAGGAGTGGCTCAAGAAGAAGCACATTAAGGTCCTGGAGTGGCCTAGCCAGTCTCCAGACCTTAATCCCATAGAAAATCTGTGGAGGGAGCTGAAGGTTTGAGTTGTCAAACGTCAGGCTCGAAACCTTAATGACTTGGAGAATATCTGCAAAGAGGAGTGGGACAAAATCCCTCCTGAGATGTGTGCAAACCTGGTGGCCAACTACAAGAAACGTCTGACCTCTGTGATTGCCAACAAGGGTTTTGCCACCAAGTACTAAGTAATATTTTGCAGAGGGGTCAAATACTTATTTCCCTCATTAAAATGAAATCAATTTATAACATTTTTGACATGCGTTTTTCTGGATTTTGTTGTTGTTATTCTGTCTCTCACTGTTCAAATAAACCTACCATTAAAAATATAGACTGATCATGTCTTTTTCAGTGGGCAAACGTACAAAATCAGCAGGGGATCAAATACTTTTTTCCCTCACTGTATGCAGAAAAGCACGCTCACATGCACACACTCGCTCCAGCACATCAAACTCGCAGACAAATATGTATTGCACATGAACACACACACACCTCAGACAGCGTGTCTAAGTAAAGACTCTGGCAGGTGTCAGCGGGAGAGGGGGGGGCTAACAATGCCTCATTAACACACACGCACACTCACCCTTCCCGTCCCCACAAACCACCCACCGTCCCCACAAACCACCCACCGTCCCCACAAACCATGGTCACCCATGTCGCACACACACACACGAGGGGAATGGGTCCTAATATAGATCCTATTGGTGCACATTCTTGGTGCACATATAGATCCTATTGGTGCCCCCCGAAAATGATGTGATCCTCATTAACAGAGACCAGGTGGGTCATTAACAGGTCATTAACAGAGACCAGGTGGGTTAAGCAGAGGGGGGCTGAAGGGGGTCGGGGGTACCTCTCTGTGGGATAGAAGTTATTACCATCGTGCCCTTACCTCCCTCTTTTTAAGTCCATGTCTCAGCTACTCAGCTTGCACCTCTCCTCTTTTCCCTCTCTCTCTCTCTCTGACACCCTTTCTTCTAAGCCCAAATTGAGGGCCACCCTCTGAACAGGCCCACGATTTAACCCTTCTTTTTAACCCCTTTTACATCTTTCTCTACCCTCTCTTTAAAAAAATATATTTATCTCCCTCTCTCTCTTAACCATTCTTATTCAAGCTCACCCTTTTCCTCCATTCTCTTTATCTCTCTCTCACCCTCCGTCTCTCTCTCTCTCACCCTCCGTCCTCTTTTCCCTCTACTGCCCTGTGTGAGATAGCTGTGGAATATTCTGGAATTGGATCTTGGGTGGAAGGAGGGGGATGGAAGTAGAGGAGAGGGATGGAAGTAGAGTGCTAGTTTCAGGGTTTAGGTTGAGTCGTTGAGCATGTTAATGCCACCCCACTATGAATCCCTGTTATATACCATATAACCTACCCCCTTAACCACACACCACTCTTTCTGATACACACATACACATCCTTCTTCTCTCTCTCCCTCCCTTTCTTCCTCTCACTCTCGCGCAAAAGCTCTCTCCTCTCCCTCGCCGGTTAGACATAAGTGTGTGAGGATGTCCCATTCAAAATACTATTTTCCCTAACCCTAAACTTAACCCTAACCATAATCCTAATCTTAACCCAAAAACCTAACTTTAACCCTAAACCTAACCCTAGCTCCTAACCCTAAAACTAACTATCTCCTAACCCTAAACCTAAATCTAACCCTAACACTAATTATAATCTTAACCCTAAACCCCCTAGACATAGCATTTGACCTTGTGGGGACCAACAAAATGTCAATTTTTTTTTGGTTTACTATTCTTGTCGGGACTTCTGGTCTCCACAAGTGTAGTTAAACACGTGTACACACACACACACACACACACACACAGGAACCCTGCTCTGAGTCTCTCTTTAGGGGTGTGGTAAAATGGCCCAGTGGTTTATGGGTGTGACTCTCATGATTATTGAGGGGGAAATTTGACAGAAGGTGTGCGTGCGTGTGTGCGTGCACACGCATGAACTTATGCATGAACCATGAGGAGACAGTCCTAGTCAAACAGCCATGGACTGAAGGCAGCCAAGACAGTATGACTACATAAATATCAGCTGCTGTCTTCATTGTTTCTTTGAATGAGCTGTCATTTAGAAAATAGTCATATTGTGGGCAAATTAGCCATTTGTCAAGTGGAGAAAGCAGACAATTACTATCAAAGGAAACACATTTAAAAAAAGAGATGGACAGAGAAGCTTTAACATAATGAGATATTTTTATACAATATCTGTCAGAGAATTGTGCCTCAAACATTGTCTTAGATCAGCCAAGACACTGAACTGCAATTCTGCAATGCTCTCTTTCTCTATTTCCATTCATAGAAAATACTTTGAACAAAAGTATCTGCCATTGTCTTATAATCCATGTTCAGTGAACTCACTGGTCTGCAGTTCTTCCTTATCTTCGTTTCATTGTTTAGCAAAGTCACTGGGCTGTAAGACTGGGATTCTTGTTGCCTTACTCACGGTCAAGAGTATTTGTCGTTGCTCATGCGTATGACCTGCGAACTCATGCACATGCACACACACACGCACACACTTACACACGCACACCGTGTATACCCCTGTTTTTGTGAGTACATTTGTGTGTGTGTGTGTGTGTGTGTGTGTGTGGGCTGGCTATTGTCTATCCTCTTCAATGATAATTCTCACTCCAAACCATAATATAAGCTCTCTCCTGGTCTCCTAGCATTGGCCACACATTGACAGTACTCACACAATTTCTCTCTTACTCCTCAGACCCAGCTCCAATGGCAAGAGCATCACTATTATCCCCAGGTTGCGGGGTCGAATCCCCAAAACTGCTCGCACAAAAGACACAGCGCAGACCCAGCCTCTATCCTGTTGGGCTCTTGTTGGTCGGGGTGTAAACCGCCTTTTGACAAAGTAGTTTCTTGTCTCCGGGGGTAACTTGTACATCAATGGGTTTGAACCCACAGATATTTGGCCACCAGCCAACCTCATTAGCAGCAGCAGGCTTGGCTCCAAACATCACCTCAATGCAAACAAAGAAAAGGTAAAGTTCCTGGGGAAATACTTGCTGTTGGCTGCATCTGAAGTCAGGTACTATACCTGCCGGAATTAGTTAGGATGTGGGCCTAAATCCTGACCGAAATACAAAGTGTATCAGTTTGTTGTGTTAGGTAGCTAGGAATTAGGTAAACTATTAATATTGAGAGAGAGGAAACTAGTGTTGGTTGGACAGTAAAGATGTGTAGTGCTCTGAGCTATTCACTCAGCACACACAAACACTCAAGATATAGCTCTGGGTATATTAGTGTGATAAACAGTCAAATGGCCAGTTTATTAGGTACACCAATCTAGTACCGGGTTGGACCACCCTGTGCCTCCAGAACAGCCTGAATTATTCGGGGAAATGATTCAACAAGTTGTCGGAAACGTTCCACAGGGATGTTGGTCCATGCTGACGCAATGGCATCACGCAGTTGCTGCAGATTGGATGGCGATACATTCATGCTGCGCTTACAGCCCGTTCCATCACATCCCAAAGATGCTCTATTGAGTTGAGGTCTGAGGACTGCGTGAACCACTCAAGTAAACTGAACTCACCGTCATGTTCCTAGCAATGTTTTTCCACTCCTCTTGTCCAGTGTTGGTAATTGCATGCCCCCTGGAGTCACTTCTTGTTTTTACCTGATAGGAGTGGAACCTGATGTGGTCGTCTGCTGCAATAGCCCATCCGTGACAAGGATGGCACCAGAGAAGATGGCTGCCGTTTTACAGCCCTTTAACCAATTGTACTATTATGTGTGTTTTTTCGCATTATTTGTAATTTATTCTGTACATAATGTTTCTGTCACCGTCTCTTATGAACAAAAATAGCTTCTGGATATCAGGACAGTGATTACTCACCTCGTATTGGACACATATTTTTTCTTCAACGAGTCGGACGCAAAGGATATTCTACAGACACCCGACAAGGCCCAAATCCCCATCATTTGCATGAGAAAGAGACATAGATATCGTGGACATAGGTCGGGGGTGCCTTGTAAGGTAAACAACAGCTGGTGTATTACATCTAATACTAAGGAAGTCTCAATGTTTTGCTCGCCTGAGGTAGAGTATCTCATGATAAGCTGTAGACCACACAATTTACCAAGAGCGTTTTCATCTATATTTTTTCGTAGCTATCTATTTACCACCACAAACCGATGATGGCACTAAGATTGCACTCAATGAGCTGTATAAGGCCATAAGCAAACAGGAAAACGCTCATCCATAGGCAGCGCTCCTAGTGGCCGGGGTCTTTAATGCAGGGAAACTTAAATCCGTTCTACCTAATTTCAACCAGCATGTTAAATGTGCAACCAGAGGAAAAAAAAAAAAAACTCTAGACCACCTTTACTCCACACACAGAGACGCGTACAAAGCTCTCCCTCGCCCTCCATTTGACAAATCTGACCATAACTCTATCCGCCTGATTCCTGCTTATAAGCAAAATCTAAAGCAGGAAGCACCAGTGACTCGGTTAATAAGGAAGTGGTCAGATGACGCAGATGCTAAGCTACAGGACTGTTTTGCTAGCACATACTGGAATATGTTCCGGGATTCTTCCGATAGAATTGAGGAGTACACCACATCAGTCACTGGCTTCATCAATAAGTGCATCGATGATGTCATCTCCACAGTGACCGTACGCACATACCCCAACCAGAAGCCATGGATTACAGGCAAAATCCACACTGAGCTAAAGGGTAGAGCTGCCACTTTCAAGGAGCGGGACTCTAACCCGGACACTTATAAGAAATCCCGCTATGCTCTCCGATGAACGTTCAAACAGGCAAAGAGTCAAAACAGGACTAAGATTGAATCATACTACACCGGCTCTGACCCTCGTCGGATGTGGCAGGGCTTGAAAACTATTACAGACTACAAAGGGAAGCACAGCCGCAAGCTGCCCAGTGACACAAGCCTACCAGACGAGCTAAATCACTTCTATGCTCGCTTCGAGGTAAGCAACACTGAAGCATGTATGAGAGCATCAGCTGTTCCGGATGACTATGTGATCATGCTCTCCGTAGCCGATGTGAGTAAGACTTTTAAGCAGGTCAACATTCACTAGGCCGCAGGCCCAGACGGATTACCAGTACGTGTACTACGAGCATGCACTGACCAACTGGCAAGTGTCTTCACTGACATTTTCAACATGTCCCTGACTGAGTCTGTAATACCAACATGTTTCAAGCAGACCACCATAGTCCCTGTGCCCAAGAACACTAAGATAACCTGCCTAAATGACTACCGACCCGTAGCACTCACGTCTGTAGCCATAAAGTGCTTTGAAAAGCTGGTCATGGCTCACATCAACACCATTATCCCAGAAACCCTAGACCCACTCCAATTTGCATCCCACCCCAACAGCTCCACATATGATGCAATCTCTATTGCGCTCCACACTGCCCTTTCCCACCTGGACAAGAGGAACATCTACGTGAGAATGCTATTCATTGACTACAGCTCAGTGTTCAACACTATAGTGCCCTCAAAGCTCATCACTATGCTAAGGACCCTGGGACTAAACACCTCCCTCTGCAACTGGATCCTGGACTTCCTGACGGGCCGCCGCCAGGTGGTAAGGGTAGGTAACAACATATCTGCCACGCTGATCCTCAACACAGGGGCCCCTCAGCGGTGCGTGCTCAGTCCCCTCCTGTACTCCCTGTTCACCCATGACTGCATGGCCAGGCACGACTCCAACACCATCATTAAGTTTGCCGACGAGTGGTAGGCCTGATCACTGACAACGATGTGACATCCTATAGGGAGGTCGTCAGAGACCTGGCCGTGTGGTGCCAGGATAACAACCTCTCCCTTAACGTGATCAAGACAAAGAAGATGATTGTGTACTACAGGAAATAAAAGAGGACTGAGCATGCCCCCATTCTCATCGACGGGGCTGTAGTGGAACAGGTTGAGAGCTTCTAGTTCCTTGGTGTCCACATCACCAACAAACTATCATGGTCCAAACACACCAAAACAGTTGTGAATAGGGAACGACAAAGCCTATTCCCCCTCAGGAGACTGAAAAGATTTGGCATTGGTCCTCAGATCCTCAAAACGTTCTACAGCTGCACCATAGAGAGCATCCTGACTGGTTGCATCACCGCCTGGTATGGCAACTGCTCGGCCTCCGACCGCAATGCACTACAGAGGGTAGTGCGTACGGCCCAGTACATCACTGGGGCCAAGCTTCCTGCCATCCAGGACCT